>NW_022438614.1:0-8962 GCF_009761245.1 Sapajus apella
AAGCCATATACAGACTCTTAAGAATTAGCTTTAAGATCGCATCTAAATCATACGAGAAACGTCTCTTTCAAACTGCTCCACTGTGTGTTCGTTCACCTTCGGAAGTTGCAACTATGTTTAGATTCTGCGAGTTAGAAACACGTTTCTCGGGGGGAAGATCCAAGATGGCCTTTTAGGAACGGATCAGGATTGCAGCTCCCAGTGAAAGCACAGAGGGTGAGTGGACGCCGCGTTTTTATTGCCCACAGACTAGGAAATTCCCTGGCAGTGGTTCTCCACGCTCGCCAGCGCGGCTGTTGCGGCCAGCGCTGCTGTTCCGGCCAGCGCCGGCAGGCGCCGCTGCTCTGACCAGCGCGGCTGCTTTGTCTGCGCCCCGGAGCCGCGGTTCTCAGTACAAAATACACCGGTCCGGGTGCCCTTTTGGCTGGCGATTGGAGCCAAGGGAAGTCGCCCATATGCTGGTTCAAAAAGGGGACTGAGCAGAGAACCAGGACAGTAGATTCCAGGGCAAAAAAAAAGAAGAAAAAAAAGCACCACAAACCTCAGTGCCGCTGTTTAAGCCAGCGCAGTGAGTGGCCGCAGGGGAAAACAAACAGACCCCAGCGCCTCTTCAACAGGCGACTGGAACACAAACTTAAAAAAAGGCTCTGAGCTAGGGAGCCAGGTGATCAGGCTCGGCTGGCCCCACCCCCACAAAAGAACAGCAACCAGAAACTCTGGACTGAGAATTTCACAGCAAGCGCAGCTCAACCCGGGATAGTCCTGCTCTGTGGGGGAGGGGCGTTCGCCATTACCGAGGCAGCCCACCGTTGCCAAGGCAACCCGCCATTGCTGAGGCAGTCCGCCGTTGCCAAGGCAACACGCCACAGCAGAGACTCCGCCCCAACAGAGGCGGGCCACCATCGCCAAAGCAGTTCTAACTACACCCATATAAACAGGACTGCAGGGAAGTTCACTCAGCAGCGGGGCGTAGCCCACAGCAGTTCAGCAAAGCTGCTATAGGCCGACAGTGACTAGGCTGCCTCCTTGCGGGGCTGGGCAGGTCTGAAGGAAAAAAAGAAAAAAAAAAGGCCGGGCGCGGTGGCTCAAGCCTGTAATCCCAGCACTTTGGGAGGCCGAGGCGGGTGGATCACGAGGTCAAGAGATCGAGACCATCCTGGTCAACATGGTGAAACCCCGTCTCTACTAAAAATACAAAAATTAGCTGGGCATGGTGGTGCATGCCTGTAATCCCAGCTACTCAGGAGGTTGAGGCAGGAGAATTGCCTGAACCCAGGAGGCGGAGGTTGCGGTGAGCCGAGATTGTGCCATTGCACTCCAGCCTGGGTAACAAGAGCGAAACCCCGTCTCAAAAAAAAAAAAAAAAAGAAAAAAAAAAAAAGAAGGCAGCAGCATAACGGTAACTCATAAATAAAGCCCTAAATCCCTGGGACACAGCACCTGGGAACAAAAAGCAGTTTATGAGTTCTGCTGCAGCAGATCTAAAAGTACCTGCCCAGCAGCTCTGAATGAACAACAACAGAGCTCACAGCTCACCATTTGAGCTCCTATAAAGAAAAGACCGTCTCCTCAAGCAGCTCCCTGACCCTTATATATCCAAAAAGACACCTCATAGAGGAGAGATCAGATTGACACTAGGCGGGTATCCATCTGGGACAAAGATAGCAGAAGAAGAAAACTGGTAACAACCCTTGCTGTTCAACAGCTGCTGCAGGTGAACCCCAGGCAAGCAGGGCCTGGAGTGAACCTCAGGAAACCTACAGCAGAGGGGCCAGACTGTCAGAAGGAAAACCAAGAAACAGAAATAACCTCATCATCAACAAACAGAACGTCAATCTGAAAGATTTGAGACCCAATCTGAAAGCCAGCAACTACAAAGTCAACAGGTGGATAAATCCTTAAGGATGGGAAGAAACCGGCGCAAAAAGGATGAAAACACCCGAAACCAGAACACCTCTCCTCCTAAAAGGGATCACAACTCCTCGCCAGCAAGGGAACAAGGTTGGATGGAGAACGAGTGTGATGAAATGACAGAATCAGAATTCAGAAGGTGGGTGGTAAGAAAATTCTGTGAACTTAAAGAACATGTTCTAACCAAATGCAAAGAAACTAAGAACCTTGAAAAAAGATTTGACGAAATGCTAACAAGAATGGACAAAATAGAAAGGAATATAAGTGAATTGATGGAGCTGAAAACTGCAACACGAGAACTTCGTGAAGCATGCACAAGTATCAACAGCCGAATTGACCAAGCAGAAGAAAGGATATCAGAGGTCGAAGATCAACTCAATGAAATAAAACGGGAAGGCAAGACTGGAGAAAAAAGGGTAAAAAGGAATGAACAAAGTCTCCAAGAAATGTGGGACTATGTGAAAAGACCTAATCTACGTTTGATAGGCGTACCTGAATGCGACGAAGAGAATGAATCCAAGCTGGAAAATACTCTTCAGGATATTATCCAGGAAAACTTCCCCAACCTAGCAAGGCAGGCAAACATTCAAGTCCAGGAAATACAGAGAACACCCCAAAGATATTCGTCAAGAAGAGCAACCCCAAGGCACATAATCGTCAGATTCACCAGGGTCGAAATGAAGGAGAAAATACTAAGGGCAGCCAGAGAGAAAGGTCGGGTTACCCATAAAGGGAAGCCCATCAGACTCACAGCAGATCTCTCAGCAGAAACCCTACAAGCCAGAAGAGAATGGGGGCCAATATTCAACATCCTTAAAGAAAAGAACTTTCAACCCAGAATCTCCTATCCAGCCAAACTAAGCTTCATAAGTGAAGGAAAAATAAAATCCTTTGTGAACATGCAAATACTCAGAGATTTCGTCACCACCAGGCCAGCTCTACAAGAGCTCCTGAAAGAGGCTCTACACTTATAAAGGAACAACAAGTAGCAGCTCAACTAAAGGGCAAAACAGCCAGCTAGCACCAAAATGGCAGTATCAAATTCACACATAACAATATTAACCATAAATGTAAATGGACTAAATGCCCCAATCAAAAGACACAGACTGGCAAATTGGATCAAAAGACAAAACCCTTCGGTGTGCTGTATCCAGGAAACCCATCTCACATGCAAGGATACACAAAGGCTCAAAATAAAGGGATGGAGGAAGATTTACCAAGCAAATGGAGAGCAAAAAAAAAGCAGGAGTTGCAATTCTCATCTCTGATAAATTAGACTTTAAAGCAACAAAGATCATAAGAGACAAAGAGGGACATTACATAATGGTAAAAGGATCAATGCAACAAGAAGAGCTAACGATCCTAAATATATATGCACCCAATACAGGAGCACCCAGATACATAAGGCAAGTTCTTAATGACTTACAAAGAGACTTAGACTACCACACAATAATAGTGGGAGACTTTAACACCCAATTGTCAACATTAGACAGATCAACGAGACAGAATATTAACAAGGAAATCCAGGCCTTGAACTCAGACCTGGACCAAGCAAACCTAATAGGCATTTACAGAACTCTCCACCCCAAATCCACAGAATATACATTCTTCTCAGCACCACATCACACCTACTCTAAAATTGACCACATAATTGGGAGTAAATCACTCCTCAGAAAATGCAAAAGAACGGAAATTGTAACAAACAGTCTCTCAGAACACAGTGCAATCAAATTAGAACTCAGAATTCAAAAACTAACTCAGAACCGCACAGCTTCATGGAAACTGAACAACTTGCTCTTGAATGTTGACTGGATAAACAATGAAACGAAGGCAGAAATAAAGATGTTCTTCGAAACCAACGAGAATGAAGACACAACATACCAGAATCTCTGGGACACATTTAAGGCAGTCTCTAGAGGAAAATATATAGCAATAACTGCCCATATGAGAAACAAGGAGAGATCAAAAATTGACACCCTATCGTCAAAACTGAAAGAGTTAGAGGAGCAAGATCAAAAAATCTCAAAGTCTAGCAGAAGACAAGAAATAGCTAAGATCAGAGCAAAACTGAAGGAGATAGAGACACAAAAAACCCTTCAAAAAATCAATAAATCCAGGAGCTGGTTTTTTGAAAAGATCAACAAAAAAGACAGACCACTAGCCAGATTAATAAAAAAGAAAAGAGAGAATAACCAAATTGATGCAATAAAAAACGATCAAGGGGATATCACCACAGATTCCACAGAAATTCAAACCATCATCAGAGATTATTACAAACAACTCTATGCACACAAACAAATAAACCTGGAAGAAATGGATAAATTCCTGGACACTTGCCTCCTGCCAAGCCTAAACCAGGAAGAAGCCGAAACCCTGAACAGACCCATAACAAGGTATGAAGTTGAGGCAGCAATTAAGAGTTTACCACCCAAAAAAAGCCCAGGTCCAGATGGGTTCACAGCTGAATTCTACCAGACATACAAAGAGGAGCTGGTACCATTTCTTCTGAAACTATTCCAAACAATACAAAAAGAGGGAATTCTTCCCAAATCATTTTATGAGACCAACATCATCCTGATTCCAAAACCCGGCAGAGACTCAACAAGGAAAGAAAACTACAGGCCAATATCTATGATGAACATAGATGCAAAAATCTTCAATAAAATACTGACAAGCCGATTGCAACAGCACATCAAAAAGCTTATCCACCATGATCAAGTAGGCTTCATCCCGGGGATGCAAGGCTGGTTCAACATACGCAAGTCTATAAACGTAACTCACCACATAAACAGAACCAAAGACAAAAACCACATGATTATCTCAATTGATGCAGAGAAGGCCTTTGACAAAATTCAACAGCCCTTTATGCTAAAAACACTCAGTAAGCTAGGTATCAATGGAACGTATCTCAAAATAATAAAAGCTATTTATGACAAACCAACAGCCAATATCATACTGAATGGGCAAAAACTGGAAGCATTCCCCTTGAAATGTGGCACCAGACAAGGATGCCCGCTCTCACCACTGCTATTCAATATAGTATTAGAAGTTCTAGCCAGAGCAATCAGGCAAGAAAAAGAAATAAAGGGCATTCAAATAGGAAAGGAAGAAGTCAAATTGTCTCTATTTGCAGACGACATGATTGTATATCTAGAAGACCCCATCGTCTCAGCCCCAAACCTCCTGAAGCTGATAAGCAAGTTCAGCAAAGTCTCAGGATACAAAATCAATGTGCAAAAATCACATGCATTCCTATACAGCAGTAAAAGACTTAAAGAGAGCCAAATCAAGAACAAACTTCCATTCACAATTGCCACAAAGAGAATAAAATACCTAGGAATACAACTAACAAGGAATGTAAAGGACCTCTTCAAGGAGAACTACAAGCCACTGCTCAACGAAATAAGAGAGGACACAAACAGATGGAGAAACATCCCATGTTCATGGTTAGGAAGAATCAATGTCGTGAAAATGGCCATACTGCCCAAAGTAATTTACAGATTCAATGCTATCCCCATCAAGCTACCAATGACCTTCTTTGCAGAACTGGAAAAAACCACCTTAAACTTCATATGGAACCAAAAGAGAGCCCGCATAGCCAAGTCAATTCTAAGCAAAAAGAACAAAGCGGGGGGCATCACACTACCAGACTTCAAACTATACTACAAGGCTACAGTAATCAAAACAGCATGGTACTGGTACCAAAACAGAGATATAGACCAATGGAACAGAACAGAGGTCTCGGAGGCAACACAACATATCTACAACCGTCTGATTTTTGACAAACCAGACAAAAACAAGCAATGGGGAAAGGATTCCCTGTTCAATAAATGGTGTTGGGAAAGCTGGCTAGCCATGTGCAGAAAGCAGAAACTGGACCCCTTCCTGACACCTTACACTAAAATTAACTCCAGATGGATTAAAGACTTAAACATAAGACCTAACACCATAAAAACCCTAGAAGATAATCTAGGCAAAACCATTCAGGACGTAGGTGTAGGCAAGGACTTCATGACGAAAACGCCAAACGCATTGACAACAAAAGCCAAAATAGACAAATGGGACCTAATCAAACTCCACAGCTTCTGCACAGCAAAAGAAACAATCATTAGAGTGAATCGGCAACCAACCGATTGGGAAAAAATTTTTGCAGTTTACCCATCTGACAAAGGGCTGATATCCGTAATTTACAAAGAACTAAAGCAGATTTACAAGAAAAAAACTAACAAGCCCATTCAAAAGTGGTCAAAGGATATGAACAGACACTTCTCAAAAGAAGACATACGTGAGGCCAACAAACATATGAAAAAATGCTCATCATCACTGGTCATCAGAGAAATGCAAATCAAAACTACACTGAGATACCACCTCACGCCGGTTAGAATGGCGATCATTAAAAAATCTGGAGACAACAGATGCTGGAGAGGATGTGGAGAAATAGGAACACTTTTGCACTGTTGGTGGGAGTGTAAATTAGTGCAACCATTGTGGAAGACAGTGTGGCGATTCCTCAAGGACCTAGAAATAGAAATTCCATTTGACCCAGCAATCCCATTACTGGGTATATATCCAAAGTATTACAAATCGTTCTACTATAAGGACACGTGTACACGAATGTTCATTGCAGCACTGTTTACAATAGCAAAGACCTGGAACCAACCCAAATGCCCATCGACGATAGACTGGATAGGGAAAATGTGGCACATATACACCATGGAATATTATGCAGCCATCAGAAACGATGAGTTTGGGTCCTTTCCAGGGACATGGATGAAACTAGAATCCATCATTCTCAGCAAACTGACAGAAGAGCAGAAGATCAAACACCGCATGTTCTCACTCATAGGCGGGTGTTGAACAGTGAGAACACATGGACACAGGGAGGGGAGCACTAAACAATGGGGTCAGTTGGGTGGAAATAGGAGAGGGAGGGTTGGGGGTGGGAAGCTAGGGAGAGATAGCAAGGGGAGAAATGCCAGATGTAGGTGATGGGGAGGAAGGCAGCAAATCACAGTGCCACGTGTGATCCTATGCAACAATTTTGCATGTTCTTCACATGTACCCCAAAACCTAAAATGCAATAAAATAAATAAATGGGAAAAAAAAAAAACACGTTTCTCCAAAAAGGTGCGTTTGGATATTCCTGAGTGAATGGGAGTATAGGGTTTAATGAGAAATATCTGGCTCTATAACAAAAACGGAGCTTTGTAGCAGAATGATTGTCAATGTGTATGTTAAACTTAAAGAGATAAACAATTGTGTGAATGTAGCAGTTCACTAACCTTTTCTTTGGAGAATATGGAAAGAGATATTTCCAGCGATATACAGACTCTTAAGAATTAGCTTTAAGACCGCATCTAAATCATACGAGAAACGTCTCTTCCAACCTGCTCCACTGTGTGTTCGCTCACCTTCGGAAGTTGCATCTATGTTTAGATTCTGCCAGTTAGAAACATGTTTCTCCAAAAAGCTGCGTTTGGATATTCCTGAGTGAATGGGAGTATAGGGTTTAATTAGAAATATCTGGCTCTAAAACAAAAACGGAGCTACGTAGCAGAATGATTGTCAAGGTGTACATTAAACTTACAGAGGTAAACAATTGTGTGAATGTAGTAGTTCACTAACCCTTTCTTTGGAGAATCTGGAAAGAGATATTTCCAGCCATATACAGACTCATAAGAATTAGTTTTAAGATCGCATCTAAATCAAAAGACAAACGTCTCTTTCAAACTGCTCCACTCTGTGTTCGCTCACATTCGGAAGTTGCATCTATGTTTAGATTCTGCGAGTTAGAAACACGTTTCTCCAAAAAGCTGCGTTTGGATATTCCTGAGTGAATGGGAGTATAGGGTTTAATGAGAAATATCTGGCTCTAAAAGAAAAACGGAGCTATGTAGCAGAATGATTGTCAAGGTGCATATTAAACTTACAGAGTTAAACAATTGGATGAGTGTAGCAGTTCACTAACCCTTTCTTTGGAGAATCTGGAAAGAGATGCTTCCAGCCACATACCGACTCTTAAGAATTAGCTTTAAGATCCAGTCTAAATCATACGTCAAACGCCTCCTTCAAACTGCTAAACTGTGTGTTCCTTCCCCTTCGGAAGTTGCATCTATGTTTAGATACTGTGAGTTAGAAAAACGTTTCTCCAAAAAGCTGCGTTTGGATATTTCTGAGTGAATGGGAGTATAGGGTTTAATGAGAAAATCTGGCTCTAAAACAATAACGGAGCTATGTAGCAGAATGATTGTCAAGGTGCATATGAAACTTCCAGGGTTAAACAATTGTGTGAATGTAGCAGTTCACTAACACTTTCTTTGGAGATTCTGGAAAGAGATATTTCCAGCCGTATACAGACTGTTAAGAATTAGCTTTAAGATCGCATCTAAATCATAGGAGAAACGACTCTTTCAAACTGCTCCACTGTGTGTTCGCTCACCTTCGGAAGTTGCAACTATGTTTAGATTCTGCGAGTTAGAAACAGGCTTCTCCAAAAAGCTGCGTTTGGATATTCCTGAGTGAATGGGAGTATAGTGTTTAATGAGAAATATCTGGCTCTAAAACAAAAACGGAGCTATGTAGCAGAATGATTGTCAAGGTGCATATTAAACTTACAGAGATAAACAATTGTGTGAATGTAGCAGTTCACTAACCCTTTCTTTGGGGAATCTGGAAAGAGATATTTCCAGCCATATACAGACTCTTAAGAATTAGCTTTATGATGCATCTAAATCATACGAGAAACGTCTCTTTCAAACTGCTCCACTGTGTGTTCGTTCACCTTCGTAAGTTGCATCTTTGTTTAGATTCTACGAGTTAGAAACACGTTTCTCCAAAAAGCTGCGTTTGGATATTCCTGAGTGAATGGGAGCATAGTGTTTAATGAGAAATATCTGGCTCTAAAACAAAAACGGAGCTATGTAGCAGAATGATTGTCAAGGTGTATATTAAACTTACAGACTTAAACAATTGTGTGAATGTAGCAGTTCACTAACCCTTTCTTTGGAGAATCTGGAAAGAGATAATTGCAGCCATATACAGACTTTTTTTT
>NW_022438614.1:8972-13419 GCF_009761245.1 Sapajus apella
AAAACTAACAAGCCCATTCAAAAGTGGGCAAAGGATATGAACAGACACTTTACAAAAGAAGACATAAGTGAGGCCAACAAACATATGAAAAAATGCTCATCATCACTGGTCATAAGAGAAATGCAAATCAAAACTACATTGAGATACCATCTCACGCCTGTAAGAATGGCGAACATTGAAAAATCTAGAGACAGCAGATGTTGGAGAGGATGTGGAGAAGTAGGAACACTTTTGCACTGTTGGTGGGAGTGTAAATTAGTTCAACCATTGTGGAAGACAGTGTGGCGATTCCTCAAGGACATATACAGACTCTTAAGAATTAGCTTTAAGATCGCATCTAAATCATACGAGAAACGTCTCTTGCAAACTGCTCCACTGTGAGTTCGTTCGCCTTCGGAAGTTGCATCTTTGTTTAGATTCTGCGAATTAGAAGCACGTTTCTCCAAAAAGCTGCGATTGGATATTCCTGAGTGAATTGGAGTGTAAGGTTTAATGAGAAATATCTGGCTTTAAAACAAAAACGGAGATATGTAGCAGAATGATCGTCAAGGTGTATATTAACCTTACAGAGTTAAACAATTGTGTGAATGTCGCAGTTCACTAACCCTTTCTTTGGAGAATCTGGAAAGACATATTTCCAGCCATATACAGACCCTTAGGAATTAGCTTTAAGATCGCATCTAAATCATACGAGAAACGTCTCTTTCAAACTGGTCCACTTTGTGTTCGTTCACCTTCGGAAATTGCATCTTTGTTTAGATTCTGCGAGTTAGAAACATGTTTCTCCAAAAAGCTGCGTTTGGATATTCCTGAGTGAATGGGAGTATAGGGTTTAATGAGAAATATGTGGCTGTAAAACAAAAACGGAGCTATGTAGCAGAATGATTGTCAAGGTGTATATTAAACTTACAGAGTTAAACAATTTTGTGAAGGTAGCAGTTCACTAACACTTTCTTTGCATAATCTGGAATGATATTTCCAGCCATATACAGATCCTTAAGAATTAGCTTAATGATCGCATCTAAATCATACGGGAAACGTCTCTTTCAAACTGCTCCACTGTGTGTTCGCTCACCTTCGGAAGTTGCACCTGTGTTTAGATCATGCGAGTTAGAAACACGTTTCTCGAAAAAGTTGTGTTTGGATATTCCTGAGTGAAAGGGAGTATAGGGTTTAAAGAGAAATATCTGGTTCTAAAACAAAAACGCAGCTATGTAGCAGAATGATTGTCAACGTGTATATTAAACTTACAGAGTTAAACAATTCTGTGAATGTAGCAGTTCATTAACCCTTTCTTTGGAGAATCTTTAAAGAGATATTTCCAGTCATATGCAGACCCTTAAAAATTAGATATAAGATCGCATTTAAATCATACGAGAAACGTCTCTTTCAAACTGCGCCACTGTGTGTTTGTTCACCGTCGGAAGATACATCTTTGTTTAGAATCTGCGTGTTAGAAACACGTTTCTCCAAAAAGCTGCGTTTGGATATTCCTGAGTGAATGGGAGTATAAGGTTTAATGAGAACTATCTGGCTCTAAAACAAAAACGGAGCTATGTAGCAGAATGATTGTCAAGGTGTATATTAAACTTACAGAGATAAACAATTGTGTGAATGTAGGAGTTCACTAACCCTTTCTTTAGAGAATCTGGAGAGATATGTTTCCAGCCATATACTGCCCATGAAGAATTAGCTTTAATATCGCATCTGAATCATAAGAGAAACGTGTCTTTCAAACTGCTCCACTGGGTGTTCGTTCACCTTCGGAAGTTGCATCTATGTTTAGATTCTGCCAGTTAGAAACACGTTTCACCAAAAAGCTGCGTTTGGATATTCCTGAGTGAATGGGAGTATAGGGTTTAATGAGAAATATCTGGCTCTAAAACAAAAACGGAGCTATGTAGCAGAATGATTGTCAAGGTGTATATTAAACTTACAGAGTTAAACAATTGTGTGAATGTAGCAGTTCACTAACCCTTTCTTTGGAGGATCTGGAAAGAGATATTTCCACCCATATTCAGACTCTTAAGAATTAGCTTTAAGATCGCATCTAAATCATACGACAAACGTCTCTTTCAAACTGCTCCACTGTGTGTCGTTCACCTTCGGAAGTTGCATCTATGTTTAGATTTTGCGAGTTAGAAACACGTTTCTCCAAAATCTGCGTTTGGATATTCCAGAGTGAATGGGAGTATAGGGTTTAATGAGAAATATCTGGTTCTAATACAAAAACGGAACTATGTAGCAGAATGGTTGTCAAGGTGTATATTAAACTTACAGAGTTAAACAATTGTGTGAATGTAGCATGTCACTAACCCTTTCATTGGAGAATCTGGAAAGAGATATTTCCAGCCATATAGAGACTCTTAAGAATTAGCATTAAGATCGCATCTAAAGCATACGAGAAGCGTCTCTTTCAAACTGCTCCACTGTGTGTTCGTTCACCTTCGGAAATTGATTTTATGTTTAGATTCTGCGAGTTATAAACACGTTTCCAAAAAGCTGCGCTTGGATATTCCTGAGTGAATGGGAGTATAGGTTTTAATGAGAAATATCTGACTCTAAATCAAAAATGAAGCTATGTAGCAGAATGATTGTCAACGTGTATATTAAACTTACAGAGTTAAACAACTGTGTGAATGTAGCAGTTCACTAACCCTTTCTTTGGAGAATCTGCAAAGAGATATTAGGAGCCACATACAGACTCTTAAGAATTAGCTTTAAGATCGCATCTAAATCATACGAGAAACGTCTCTTTCAAACTGGTCCACTGGGTGTTCGTTCAACTTAAGATGATGCATCTATGTTTAGATTCTGCGAGTTAGAAACACGTTTCTCCATAAAGGTGCGTTTGGATATTCCTGAGTGAATGGGAGTATCAGGTTTAATGAGAAATATCTGGCTCTAAAAAAATAACGGAACTATGTTACAGAATGATTGTCTAGGTGTATAGTAAACTTACAGAGTTAAACAATTTTGTGAATGTAGCAGTTCACTAACGCTTTATTTAGGGAATCTGGAAAGAGATATTTCCAGCCATATGCAGACTCTTAAGTATTAGCTTTAAGATCGCATCTAAATCATACGAGAAACGTCTCTTTCAAACTGCTCCACTGTGTGTTCATTCATCTTCAGAAGATGCATCTATGTTTAGATTCTGCGAGTTAGAAACACGTTTCTCCAATAAGCTACGTTTGGATATTCCTGAGTGAATGGGAGTATAAGGTTTAATTAGAAATATCTGGCTCTAAAACAATAACGGAGCTATGTAGCAGAATGATTGTCAGGGTGTATGTTAAACTTACAGAGTTAAATAATTGTGTGAATGTAGCAGTTCACTAACCCTTTCTTTAGAGAATCTGGAAAGAGATATTTCCAGCCATATACAGACTCTTAAGAATTAGCTTTAAGATCGCATCTAAATCATACGAGAAACGTCTCTTTCAAACTGCTCCACTGTGTGTTCGTTCACCTTCGGAAGTTGCAACTATGTTTAGATTCTGCGAGTTAGAAACACGTTTCTCGGGGGGAAGATCCAAGATGGCCTTTTAGGAACGGATCAGGATTGCAGCTCCCAGTGAAATCGCAGAGGGTGAGTGGACGCCACGTTTTTATTGCCCACAGACTAGGAAATTCCCTGGCAGAAGTTCTCCACGCTCGCCAGCGCGACTGTTGCGGCCAGCGCTGCTGTGCCGTCCAGCGCCGGCAGGCGCCGCTGCTCTGCCCAGCGCGGCTTCTTTGTCTGCGCCCCGGAGCCGCGGTTCTCAGTACAAAATACACCGGTCCGGGTGCCCTTTTGGCTGGCGATAGGAGCCAAGGGAAGTCGCCCATATGCTGGTTCAAAAAGGGGACTGAGCAGAGAACCTGGACAGTAGATTCCAGGGCAAAAAAAAAGAAGAAAAAAAAGCACCACAAACCTCAGTGCCGCTGTTTAAGCCAGCGCAGTGAGTGGCCGCAGGGGAAAACAAACAGACCCCAGCGCCTCTTCAACAGGCGACTGGATCACAAACTTAAAAAGAGGCTCTGAGCTAGGGAGCCAGGTGATCAGGCTCGGCTGGCCCCACCCCCACAAAAGAACAGCAACCAGAAACTCTGGACTGAGAATTTCACAGCAAGCGCAGCTCAACCCGGGACAGTCCAGCTCTGTGGGGGAGGGGCGTCCGCCATTACCGAGGCAGCCCACCGTTGCCAAGGCAACCCGCCATTGCTGAGGCAGTCCGCTGTAGCCAAGGCAACACGCCACAGCAGAGACTCCGCCCCAACAGAGGCGGGCCACCATCGCCAAAGCAGTTCTAACTACACCCATATAAACAGGACTGCAGGGAAGTTCACTCAGCAGCGGGGCGTAGCCCACAGCAGTTCAGCAAAGCTGCTATAGGCCGACAGTGACTAGGCTGCCTCCTTGCGGGGCTGGGCAGGTCTGAAGGAAAAAAAGAAAAAAAAAAGG
>NW_022438615.1:0-13416 GCF_009761245.1 Sapajus apella
ACTTGGCTATGCGGGCTCTCTTTTGGTTCCATATGAAGTTTAAGGTGGTTTTTTCCAGTTCTGCGAAGAAGGTCATTGGTAGCTTGATGGGGATAGCATTGAATCTGTAAATTACTTTGGGCAGTATGGCCATTGTTGTCTTTACTTTTTAATTAACACGGTCATTAATGATCCAGCTACTGCCTGGAAATTAACCTCGGGCTTATTATAAAATTAGCATTTCCAAACTCATTTTATTTTTTTGTGATAGAGTTTTGCTCTTGTTGCCCAGGCTGGAGTTCAATGGCACTATCTTGGCTCACTACAACCTCCACCTCCCAGGTTCTGCCTTAACCTCCCAAGTAGTTTAGATTACAGGCATGCGCCACCACGCCTGGCTAATTTCTGTATTTTTAGGAGAGACTGCATTTCTCCATGTTGGTCAGGCTGCTCTCAAACTCCCGACCTCAAGTGATTCGCCTGCCTCGGCCTCCCAAAGTGCTTGGATTACAAGCATGAGCCACTGTGTCCAGCCCCAAACTCACATTTTAAAGCAACATTTAAACATCTGTGGTTCTTGGTGGTGGGGAGCTGCACAGACTGAAAGGAGGCATATTGATTATAACACATATTATTGAGGAGGATTGTCCCAGCATGCACTTCCAGTTATATTGAAAATCACCTTGTGGAAAGACATAAATATCTGTAAATGTTATATAAAGGGGTTTTATCTGTTTGTTTTGAAAAAAGCGCACTGTCAGTAAGCAGATGGTTTAGAACTATTAAAGTATAGTTATTGAGAACTGGAAACTTGGCCCTAGCAAGGACAAAATACTGTATATCGTTGTTCATTAAACAAATATTTATTGACTCTCTCATGTGGCCCTTAGAAATTCAGTAGTGATCCAAAAAGGCATAGTCCCTGCCCCTACAATCACTCCTAGACTCTAATGGAAAAACAGACAATAAGTAAAAATTGTAATACATGTAGTAATGATGGAAAATAAGGCTACAGGAAATTTGAAATAAAAGAAGAAAGTTTACCTAGGGTATACACTAGAATTTAAGTTTACTAAATAAATGACTTGTACATGTAAAACATCAGCAATAAAACCCAAACAAAACCCCATATGGTTGAACATTGCTAATTAACGATCTTTCAAATAATCAGTAAACATGTTTCACAGCACTACCAATTTGTTCCACCCTGCTATCCTTCAAGCCAGCACAAAATCTACAAAAGAAACTCCTCATCTGATTCCCATTTAACTGACTCGCTGAAATTAACCTCTAGTGTTTGTGATCTGATGACATCTGTGAGTGATGTTCACTGCCTGTGGATCCCACCGCTATAGTACACTAACTCTCTCGAACCCCAGATCCTCTTCTCATATGACTGAGCTGTGTGTTTAACCATCAATTACATTATTTCACCAAACTGATGTATACTACGTCTACTCTACATTTTAGTCCTATAATTTATTTAATATCTTGTGAACTGATGAAGTAGGACAAAAAAGAATAGATGTTTTTATGAAAAACAAGTTGAATGCTTTGAAAAGAACTCAAAGATAAATTGCTAAGAAAGATTTTGCTCCCAAAATAGGAAATGATAAGAAAACAATGGATTCAAAAAACTGATGAAAATCTAGAAGGGTCCCATCCTTAGATGTCCTCCCAAGTCTGTATATGTCCTCATTTTTCTTAAAAAAAAAAAAAAACAACTGAAGGTGGACACTTTATGCCATTTTAGGAGAGCTTATTTAAAAATCAAGATGCTTAGGCTGGACACAGTGGCTCATGTCTGTAACTCCAGCACTTTGGGAGGCTGGGGTGGGCATACCACTTGAGGTTAGGGACCAGCCTGGCCAACATGGTAAAACCCTGTCTGTACTAAAAATGCAAAACATAGCCAGGTGTGGTGGTGCCTGCCTGTGGTCCCAGCTACTCAGGAGACTGAGGTAGGAAAATCACTAGAATCTGGGAGGTGGTGGTTGCAGTGAACTGAGATTGCACCACTGCACTCCAGTCTGGGTGACAGAGTGAGACCCTGCCTCAAAAACTTAAAAACAAACAAACAAACAAAAACCTATCCTGGCCTACACATATTAAACTTCTCTATTGCAAACATTTAGTGGTTCCCTATGAACCTGCCAAATTAAATATACATTCCTCACTATGGAGTTTCAGGTCTCCCAAAATATAACCGTGATTTACTTTTCATGTAGTATTTCCTACTATTTCCCTATTTATATCCTGCTCTCTCATCAATAAATTCGCTGACATTGCCCAACTGTGGTAAATTATGACAGCAAAATCTGCCAGTTTTATGCCTCCTGGTATCCATGACTTTGTGTGGGGCCCCCTGCATTGACTCTGGGCTTGGCCACATGGTTTGCTTTGGCCACGAGACATTGGTAAATGTGACAGAAGCAGAGGCTTGAAGGGGATACAAAATTTCAGTCACATGTGAGGAGTAAGTTCAAGAGAACTGTAGTACAACATGGTAACAGTAGTTGATAGAAAGGCATTGTGTCCTTGAAAATTGATGAGAGAGTAGATTTTAAGTGCCCTTGCCACAAAAAAAATGATAAGTATGTGAGGTAATACATATGGTAATTAGCTCAATTTAGCCATTCCACAAGGTCTATCTATGGTATTTCCAAACATATTATACACAATAAATACATACAAGTTTTACTTGCCAACTTAAAAACTAAATAAAACAAAGCAACAACAACAGCACCACACAAAAATAAAAACAAGCTAAAAATGCTTTGCACGGGGGATTGCCCTGTTGGTAAATGGCTGCTACCATCTGACAAAATCTAAGCCAGCCTTTCTGAGGGTGAGAGCAGCTCAGCTGTCCTGGGTGGATCCTGGCTGCTTTATTGAACAGTGCTGCTTGAAGCAGTAGCCTGACCCTAAACTTGAAGACATGGGCTGACCATAGACCGGTCACCTGGTAGAAGCCGTTGGCTGTCCTTTGACCACAGATAGACTAGTTCCCAGGCTAGTTGTACTCTGTGACTCTTCCTTTTCATGAATCCCCAGCCCTGTCTTTACCCTCCCCACTTGTGTGTCATTGCTCCCAGGAAACGACCTGAATGGAAACCCCAATAACAAAAATAACACAGCATTTACAAAGAGCCTGTTGGCCATCCAGTGTAAGGCAAATGGTTGAAATGTGTGAGTCCATTGAATCTTCACTTTGGACAGGTTTTTCCACCACACAAAGAAGCTTTACCAAATACACAGTTCCAGAAGCCCCTTTGAGACACTGTTTAATATAGTTCTAAGATCATTAAGTGCCAGAGAGAATAACATTTCCTTAGGATTGCTTTCTTAAATCCATAGCTTTCATTTTCAAGGAAATTGGCTCGATGTAAGTGCTGGTGTGCCTTAATTTTCTTGTGCTTTGCTTTATTGTACTTCGTAGTTACTGTGTTTTGTACAGATTGAAGGTTGTGGCAACCCTGTGTCAAGCAATTCTATAGGCACTATTTTTCCAACAGTATGTGCTCACTTTGTGTCACTGTGTCACATTTTGACACCATATTTCAAACTTTTTCATTACTACAGCTGTGTGATCAGTCATCTTTGATGTTACTATTACAATTGTTTTGGGTACAATAAGTGACATCCATAGAAGATGGTGACCTTAAGTGATAAATGTTGGGTGTCTTGACTGTTCCAGCTTCCCTATTCTTTGAGACACACCAATATTGAAAATAGGCCAGTTAATAACCTTACCATGGCCTTCAAGTGTGCAAGTGAAAAGAAGGTTGCAGATCTCTCTCTTCAAGCCAAAGCTTAGTAAATAAGACATGTCAATAGCCAGGGTAGGCTGAAAGCTAAGCCTCTTGCACCAATGTTTAGCCAAACTGGAAATGCAAAAGAAAAGTTCTTGAAGGAAGTTTAAGGTACTACTCCAGTGACTACATGAATGATAAGAAAGTGAAACAGCCTTATTGATGACTTGAAGAGTTTTAGTGATCTGGATAGAAGTTCCAACCAGTTGCAACATTCTCTTAAGCCAAAGTCTAATACAGATCAAGGCCCTAACTTTCTTTAATTCTATGAAGGCTGAGAGAAGCAAGGAAGGTACCCGAGAAGAGTTTGAAGCTAGCAGTACTTTGGTGTATGAGGTTTAAGGAAAGAAGCCATCTCTATAATATAAAAGTGAAGAGTGAAACAGCAAGGGCTGATGTAGAAGCTGCGTGAGTTACCCAGAAGATCTAGCTAAGGTCACTGATGAAGGTGGCTGCACAAAACAACAGACTTTCATTGTAGACAAGACAGCCTTATATAAGAAGAAGATGCTCTCGAGGACTTTCATAGCTAGAGAGGGCAAGTCAATGCCTGGATTCAGAGCCTCAAAGGACAGGCTCACTCTCTTGTTAGGGACTAATGCAACTAGTGACTTTAAGTTGAAGCTGATGGTATTCTGAAAATCCTAGGACCCTTAACAATTATGCTAAATCTACTTTGTACCTGCTCTATAAATGGAAGAACAAAGCCTGGATGACAGCACACATATTCATACCATGGTTGACTGAATATCTTAAGCCCTCTGTTGGACAAGGAATAACCTTACCATGGCCTTCAAATGTGCAAGTGAAAAGAAGATTGCAGGTCTCCCTCTTCAAGCCAAAGCTTAGTAAACAAGACATGTCAATAGCCAAGATAGGCGGAAAGCTAAGCGTCTTGCACCAATGTTTAGCCAAACTGGAAATGCAAAAGAAAAGTTCTTGAAGGAAATTTAAGGTGCTACTCCAGGGAACACATGAATGATAAGAAAGCTGCTCAGAAAGAAAGATTCCTTTTAAAATATTACTGCTCATTAACAACGTATCTAGCCACCCAAGAGCTCTGACAAAGATGTACAAGATTAATGTTATTTTCATGCATACGAATGCACTATCCGTTCTGCAGCTCATGGATCAAGGAGCAATTTTGACTTTCAAATCTTATTATTTAAGAAATACATTTCATAAGCCTATAGCTACCACAGACAGTGGGTCCTCTAATGGATCTCGGGAAAGTCAACTGAAAACTTTCTGCAAAGGAATGACTATTCTATATGCCATTTAAGAACATTTGTGATTCATGGGAGGAAGTCAAAATATCAACATTTACAGGACTTGACTCTAACTCTTATGGATGATTTGGAAAGGTTCAAGGTTTCAGTGGAGGAAGTAACTGTAGATGTGGTAGAAATACCAAGAGAACTAGAATTAGAAGTGGAGACTGAAGATGTGACTGAACTGATGCAATCTCATGATAAAACTTTAATGAATGAGGAGTTCTTTCTTATGGATGAGCAAAGAAAGTTGTTCCTTGAGATGGAATCTGCTGGGGAAGTTGTAGTGAGCATTGCTGAAATGGCAACAGAGGATTTAGTTGATAGTGCAGTAGCAGGGTTTGAGAGGACAGACTTCAATTTTGAAAGAAGTTCTACTGTGGGGAAAATGCTATCAAACAGCGTCATATCCTACAGAGAAATCTCTCGTAAAAGGAAGAGTCAAGAAATGTGGCACATTTCATTGTGGTCTCATTTTAACAAATTGCCACAGCCATCCCAATCTTCAGCAACCACCACCCTGATCAGTCAGCAGCCATCAACATTGAGGCAAGACCCTCCACCAGCAAAAATATTATGACTCTGAAGGCTAAGATTATCAATAGCATTTTTAGCCATAAAGTATTTTTAAATGAATATATGTATATTGTGTTGTTACACACTTAATAGACTACAGTATAGTTTAAACATAGCTTGTCTATGCACTGGAAAACAAAAAAAAAATTGTGTGATTTGTTTTATTGCAATATTCACTTTATTGTGGTAGTCTGGAACTTGAACCCACAATATCTCCAAGGTATGCCTATAACACAGTAAAAAAGCAGAAAAATCACAAAAGAGTAATAGGCCAAACGTCTTAAGTTTTTGAATAAAAAAACTCAGCACTACAAGTGAAACCTTCATTCCTATTTATTGCTGGTTCATGGTATATTCATCCTAAATTTTTAAAGTTTTTAGTTACAAATGTATAAAATAGTTTAGTAATTTTCTAGTTAATAGCAGAAAAGAAATTCTTTATCAAGCATATTACTCTATAAGACAGAAATGAAATATGCACAGATTTTCTGTGTATTAGCTAGATGGTCATAGTCTAGGAAGGTTCAACTAAGTTTCAGGCTTGGACCAGGAGGCTCAGCATGATCCTGGGTTTTGGCTACTGCAATGGAGAAGCAAAGATGCGCATATGGGATTCTAAAGCTATGATCACTGTTGTGATTTGAAATTATGTTTGAGGTCCTGAGACATGGGTTAAATTTAACTTAGATCATTAGATGAATGTTAGGCTAGGATTTCGGCAGTAAACAATCTGACAGGGTGATTGGCAGCCTCTCATTATAGAGGCGTAGTGATTAATTAACACAGAGCTTCATTAATTTTGTGAAGCAAGGAACAGTATTTCTTTGCAGTGAAAATCAATATTTGAACACTTGGAGCCTCTTCTCTGAGCTAATTTACTCAGATATTTAGCTCGCTTTAAATTCTCAGTTCTCTGTAAATGTTCTATGCTTCCAACTATTAAGGTAATTGGGAATATTTATGATATCCTGCCTCAAGTTATTTTTGGAAGAATGTGAAGTGTAAATGAATATATTCTTGCATTGGTGTTTCAATTTCAAAAGCATATTCATATTATCGTATGAGTCAGGATGTTAAACTACATCGTTAAAGGCAAGGATGTATATAGAAACTGTCAGAAAATACCTACCTCCCTGCTTTTGGTAGGAATTATATCAACATTGCAATCCATGTGCACTTAAATCATTTTTCTATTGTCAAACTCTAGATAATTATTTCTTCAATTATTAGAGTAAGTCTTAGGGACTTTGCAGAAAGGAGTTTATGCTCTTGACATATGACTTAATGATAATCTCTATTTTGCAAATAAACCAAGAATGAGAGAAAACAAATTTCCTGGGAGGATCCAAAGAGAACTCAAGAGTCTGGAAACGGGAAGGGATGGGATTCTTCCTCCAGGTGGGAAAGGGACATGACACCTGCCAAGGAGCTCAAGATTTAGACTGAGCAACATGGTGATCACTTGTGCCATTTGAGGCCTGAGCTCAGCACAGTAAATGAAGATGCTCTGCTTCCCTGAGGAAGGCAGTGGTGACAGGGGCATAGGCCAGCTGCCCAGCACAGAGACACACAGAGAGATGAAGCAAGGTGGGAAGTGGGCCTCATGAGAGCAGGTATCCTGGGCCTTTGTGGAGAGACGGGGCAAGAACTCACTACAAGGCTAGAAGTCCAGGCAGAAGTCTGGGATACTGTGTCTTCTTTTCCCTTCTGCTGAACCAAGAGCTAGAGCAAAGCTCTCATGTTGAAATGTAATCCCCAAGATTGGAGATGGGAACTAGGGGAGGTAATTGGACCCTAGGAGGAAGAGAGAAGTAAGCAATTGAAATCGCGCCCCTCTGTCAGGCCACAAAGGGTCTCGGGAAACAATAATTAGGAAGCAACTTCCAGAATTGAGTGAGCATCTTGTTACATTTACAACTTACCACATTCTCATTGCACCTCTGTGACAAACTATATTTTGCTTTAGCTTTCAAAGGTTAAGCTAAGTTTTTAAGCAAATCTTTGTTAGTCTCTTTAAGAGATAGCATGTGGAGAAATGCTAGATATAGGTGAAGGGGAGGGAGGTAGCAAATTATACTGCCATGTGTGTACCTATGCAACAATCTTGCATGTTCTTCACATGTACCCCAAAACCTAAAACGCAAAAAAAAAAAAAAAGATTATGGAGAGGAAAGCAGCATCTCCTTAAGACTCAGGTATGGAGTTATCACCAAGTTTAAAGTCCAGGGAGAAACAGTGATACAGGACAGGAAGGGGCAGGGGGAGCACCTAGGGAGAATTTCGGGTTCCACTGTGGACACTTGAGACCCTGACGCCTGCTTCTGTTTCCAGAGCCACCTGAAATGCTATATCCCAGTCATCTGTGACAGCTTAATACCCCCCACACGAATCATGTGCACACAAAGGGAACACTTATTTACTAGTAAAGATAGTCTGTGATCTTTGCTCACTATCTGCTTTTAGGAACAGGATGAGAATTAGATTTCTTTCCAGGTTTGAAACTGGTTATATTTTTGAACTGTCCTAAATAATACCTTTCTTTATTAAAACATAAACTATTTTACAGATTATCATCATAAAAAGTCATATATATGTATATATATAAGCTTTAAATGGTTAGGTACTTGTCACATTAATTAATTAGCTAGTTGGATTTCTGCTGGACTTCCTCTAATTTCATGGCATCATGAAATTTACCAAGAAATAGGAGGAGTATCCAAGATGGCCGTTTAGGAACAGCTCAGGATTGCAGCTCCCAGTGAAAGCTCAGAGGGTGAGTGGACGCCGCATTTTTATTGCCCACAGACTAGAAAATTCCCAGGTGGAGGAGCTCCACGGTCGCCAGCGCGGCTGTTTTGGCCAGCACGGCTGTGCCGGCCGGCGCCGCTGCTTTGCCCCGCGCGGCTGCCTTGTCGGCGCCCCGGAGCCGCGGTTCTCCGTACAAAATACGCCGGTCCGGGTGCCCTTTTGGCTGGTGATTGGAGCCACGGGAAGTCGCCCATTCGTCTATTTAAAAGGGGGACTGAGCAGAGAACCAGGACAGTAGATTCCAGGGAAAAAAAAAAAAAGCACCACAAACCTCAGTGTCGCTGTTTAAGCCAGCACAGTGAGTGGCCGCAGGGGAAAAAAACAGACCCTGGCGCCTCTTCAACAGGCGACTGGAACACCAACTTAAAAAAGGAGCTGAGGCAGGGAGCCAGGAGATCAGGCTTGGCTGGTCCCACCCCCACAAAAGAACAGCAACCAGAAACTCTGGATTGAGAGTTTCACAGCAAGCACAGCTGAACCCAGGAAGGTCCAGCTCTGTGGGGGAGGGGCGTCCGCCTTAATGAGGCAGCCCGCCAGGACGGAAGTAGTCGGCCAATGCTGAGGCAGCCCGCCGTTGCCAAGGCAACACACCATTGCTGAGGCAGCCCGCCGTTGCCAAGGCAACACACCATTGCCAAGGCAACCCGCCACAGCAGAGAGACTCCACCTCAACAGAGGCGGGCCACCACCGCCAAAGCAGTTCTAACTATACCCATATAAACAGGACTGCAGGGAAGTTCATTTGGCAGCTGGGCGGAGCCCACAGCAGCTCAGCAAAGCCTCTATAGGCCCACAGTGACTAGGCTGCCTCCTTGCTGGGAAGGGCAGGCCTGAAGGAAAAAAAAAAAGAAGGCGGCAGCATAACGGAAACTCATAAATAAAGCCCTAAATCCCTGGGACAGAGCACCTGGGAACAAAAAGCAGTTTATGAATTCTGCTGCAGCTGACCTAAACGTACCTGCCCAGCAGCTCTGAATGAACAACAACAGAGCTCACAGCTCACCATTTGAGCTCCTATAAAGAAGAGACCGTCTCCTCAAGCAGCTCCCTGACCCCTATATATCCAAAGAGACACCTCATAAAGGAGAGATCAGACTGACACTAGGCGGGTATCCTTCTGGGACAAAGATAGCAGAAGAGGAAAACTGGTAACAACCCTTACTGTTCAACAGCTGCTGCAGGTGAACCCCAGGCAAGCAGGGCCTGGAGTAAACCTCAGCAGACCTACAGCAGAGGGGCCAGACTGTCAGAAGGAAAACCAAGAAACAGAAATAACCTCATCATCAACAAACAGAACGTCAATCTGAAAGATTTGAGACCCAATCTGAAAGCCAGCAACTACAAAGTCGACAGGTGGATAAATCCTTAAAGATGGGAAGAAATCAGCGCAAAAAGGATGAAAACACCCGAAACCAGAACACCTCTCCTCCTACAAGGGATCACGACTCCTCACCAGCAAGGGAACAAGGTTGGAGGGAGAACGAGTGTGATGAAATGACAGAATCAGATTTCAGAAGGTGGGTAGTAAGAAACTTCTGTGAACTTAAAGAACATGTTCTAACCAAATGCAAAGAAACTAAGAACCTTGAAAAAAGATTTGACAAAATGCTAACGAGAATGGACAAAACAGAAAGGAATATAAGTGAATTGATGGAGCTGAAAAACGCAACACGAGAACTTCGCGAAGCATGCACAAGTATCAACAGCCGAATTGATCAAGCAGAAGAAAGGATATCAGAGGTCGAAGATCAACTCAATGAAGTAAAATGGGAAGGCAAGACTGGAGAAAAAAGGGTAAAAAGGAATGAACAAAGTCTCCAAGAAATGTGGGACTATGTGAAAAGACCTAATCTACGTTTGATAGGCGTACCTGAATGCGACGAAGAGAATGAATCCAAGCTGGAAAATACTCTTCAGGATATTATCCAGGAAAACTTCCCCAACCTAGCAAGGCAGGCAAACGTTCAAGTCCAGGAAATACAGAGAACACCACAAAGATATTCGTCAAGAAGAGCAACCCCAAGGCACATAATCGTCAGATTCACCAGGGTTGAAATGAAGGAGAAAATACTAAGGGCAGCCAGAGAGAAAGGTCGGGTTACCCACAAAGGGAAGCCCATCAGACTCACAGCAGATCTCTCAGCAGAAACCCTACAAGCCAGAAGAGAATGGGGGCCAATATTCAACATCCTTAAAGAAAAGAACTTTCAACCCAGAATCTCCTATCCAGCCAAACTAAGCTTCATAAGTGAAGGAAAATAAAATCCTTTGGGAACATGCAAGTACTCAGAGATTTCGTCACTACCAGGTCAGCTCTACAAGAGCTCCTGAAAGAGGCTGTACACATATAAAGGAAAAACAAGTACCAGCTCAACTAAAGGGCAAAACACCCAGCTAGCACCAAAATGGCAGTATCAAATTCGCACATAACAATATTAACCCTAAATTTAAATGGACTAAATGCCCCAATCAAAAGACACAGACTGGCAAATTGGATAAAAAGCCAAAACCCATCCGTGTGCTGTATCCAGGAAACCCATCTCACATGCAAGGATACACAAAGGCTCAAAAAAAGGGATGGAGGAAGATTTACCAAGCAAATGGAGAGCAAAAAAAAGCAGGAGTTGCAATTCTCATCTCTGATAAATTAGACTTTAAAGCAACAAAGATCATAAGAGACAAAGAGGGACATTACATAATGGTAAAAGGATTAATGCAACAAGAAGAGCTAACAATCCTAAATATATACGCACCCAATACAGGAGCACCGAGATACATAAGGCAAGTTCTTAATGACTTACAAAGAGACTTAGACTCCCACACAATAATAGTGGTAGACTTTAACATGCCATTGTCAATATTAGACAGATCAACCAGACAGAAAATTAATAAGGATATCCAGGACTTGAACTCAGACCTGGACCAAGCAAACCTAATAGACATTTACAGAACTCTCCACCCCAAATCCACAGAATATACATTCTTCTCAGCACCACATCACACCTACTTTAAAACTGACCACATAATTGGGAGTAAATCACTCCTCAGCAAATGCAAAAGAACGGAAATCGTAACAAACAGTCTCTCAGACCACAGTGCAATCAAGTCAGAACTCAGAATTCAAAAACTAACCCAGAACCGCACAGCTTCATGGAAACTGAACAACCTGCTCTTGAATGTTGACTGGATAAACAATGAAATGAAGACAGAAATAGAGATGTTCTTCGAAACCAACGAGAATGAAGATACAACATACCAGAATCTCTGGGACACATTTAAAGCAGTATCTAGAGGAAAATATATAGCAATAAGTGCCCACATGAGAAGCAAGGAGAGATCAAAAATTGACACCCTATCATCGAAACTGAAAGAGCTAGAGGAGCAAGATCAAAAAAACTCAAAGTCTAGCAGAAGACAAGAAATAGCTAAGATCAGAGCAGAACTGAAGGAGATAGAGACACAAAAAACCTTTCAAAAAATCAATAAATCCAGGAGCTGGGTTTTGAAAAGATCAACAAAATAGACAGACCACTAGCCAGATTAATAAAAAAGAAAAGAGAGAATAACCAAATTGATGCAATAAAAAACGATAAAGGGGATATCATCACAGATTCCACAGAAATTCAAACCATCATCAGAGATTATTACAAACAACTCTATGCACATAAACTAACAAACCTGGAAGAAATGGATAAATTCCTGGACACTTGCCTCCTCCCAAGCCTAAACCAGGAAGAAGCCGAAACCCTGAACAGACCCATAACAAGGTCTGAAGTTGAGGCAGCAATTAAGAGCTTACCACCCAAAAAAAGCCCAGGTCCAGATGGGTTCATAGCTGAATTCTACCAGACATACAAAGAGGAATGCCTTCTGAAACTATTCCAAACAATACAAAAAGAGGGAATTCTTCCCAAATCATTCTATGAGACCAACTTCATCCTGATACCAAAACCCGGCAGAGACTCAACAAGAAAAGAAAACTTCAGGCCAATATCCATGATGAACATAGATGCAAAACTCTTCAATAAAATACTGACAAGAAGATTGCAACAGCACATCAAAAAGCTTATCCACCATGATCAAGTAGGCTTCATCCCAGGGATGCAAGGCTGGTTCAACATACCCAAGTCTATAAACGTAATTCACCACATAAACAGAACCAAAGACAAAAACCACATGATTATCTCAATTGATGCAGAGAAGGCCTTTGACAAAATTCAACAGCCCTTTATGCTAAAAACCCTCAATAAGCTAGGTATTGATGGAACGTATCTCAAAATAATAAAAGCTATTTATGACAAACCAACAGCCAATATCATACTGAATGGGCAAAAACTGGAAACATTCCCCTTGAAATGTGGCACCAGACAAGGATGCCCTCTCTCACCACTGCTATTCAATATAGTATTAGAAGTTCTAGCCAGAGCAATCAGGCAAGAAAAAGAAATAAATGGCATTCAAATAGGAAAGGAGGAATTCAAATTGTCTCTATTTGCAGACGACATGATTGTATGTCTAGAACACCCCATCATCTCAGCCCCAAATCTCCTGAAACTGATAAGCAAGTTCAGCAAAGTCTCAGGATACAAAAATCAATGTGCAAAAATCACATGCATTCCTATACACCAATAACAGACTTAAAGAGAGCCAAATCAAGAACAAACTTCCATTCACAATTGCCACAAAGAGAATAAAATACCTAGGAATACAACTAACAAGGAATGTAAAGGACCTCTTCAAGGAGAACTAGAAGCCACTGCTCAACGAAATAAGAGAGGAGACAAACAGATGGAGAAATATTCCATGTTCATGGTTAGGAAGAATCAATATCGTGAAAATGGCCATACTGCCCAAAGTAATTTACAGATTCAATGCTATCCCCATCAAGCTACCAATGACCTTCTTTGCAGAACTGGAAAAAAACACCTTAAACTTCATATGGAACCAAAAGAGAGCCCGCATAGCCAAGT
>NW_022438616.1:0-13416 GCF_009761245.1 Sapajus apella
ATTAAAAATGTGAAGATGAATTTCTATCACTTGTGTTTTGACAGATCTTAAATCCATTACTGTCAATGTGCTTTCTTTTGGCAACAGTTCTAGTGATGAATCTAGGTTTAAACACATAAGACATGCTCGACCCTTTGACATTGTGGTCATCATGTTTCTTTACCAAGTTGGACACTTGAAAAGAAATGCTATTTAACCAGTTGTCTATGTTTAAAAAAGAAAAGCAAATTTTAAAAAAAAATGCTCATTAAAAAGTACTCCCACATGCATTAGCATACATTAGCATATCCAATCATCTAAAGACAATTTATTTGGGACAGATATTATCCCAATTTATAGTTGAAGATACTAATATCAGAGAGGTTTGGATTTGCCCAAGGTCACACAGTTTCAATTCTGAAAAGCTTCCAATATCATGTTTAGCTTTTATACCACCATACAACTGCTACAATGGAGCAAATGTGCTTTGTTTACACTGGCATCACTAAGCCATGGAGCAGTGTCTCACACCGAGTAGTTTAATGAATGTTTTGTAAATGAATGACCAGAGAAATGATTGAATGTCTGAGTCACTGTTGGGTTCAGTAAGAGAGGTGATTTAGCTACCCTTTGGCAGGAAATGAATCCTTGCAGCTCATTACAGTGGCAGCTACAGCTCTAGAGATCTCATAAAT
The DNA here is from genome assembly GCF_009761245.1 of Sapajus apella. Lineage (NCBI taxonomy): Eukaryota > Metazoa > Chordata > Mammalia > Primates > Cebidae > Sapajus > Sapajus apella. The sequence continues at coordinate 675 of NW_022438616.1, forward strand.
TTTGAAGATTCCTAAATCATAAACACCTGAACTCCCAGTTGTAAGCTTCATTTGGAAATTTCCACCTCTTCTATGTAAGCCAAGTTAAGTTAGCTATAACTATGAGATGTTTCACATAAGCCTCATGGTAACCCCAAGGCCAACATCTATAGTAGATACAAAATAGAGGAAAAAAATAATCAAAGCGCACTACTACAGAAAATTACATAATTACAAAGAAAGACTGCAAGAAGGAAAGAAAGGAATAATCTATAAAATATCCAGACAACTATAAATAAAATATCTATAGTAAATCTTTACCGATCAATAATTAATTTAAATGTAGATGGTCTAAAATTAATAAAATATACAGAGCAGCTACATAAATTTAAAACAGACCCAACTACATGCTGCCTAAAGGAGACTCATTTCACTTGCAAAGAAACACAGAGACTGAAAATGAAATGATGAAAATAGATATCCCATACAAATGGAAATCAAAATAGAGAGGGAGTAGCTGTTTACCAGATAAAATAGCCTTTATATTCAAAAGTGTAAAAAGAGAAAATATAACAATTCCCATACAAATGGAAATCAAAATAGAGCAGGAGTAGCTATTGATCAGATAAAATAGTCTTTATATTCAAAACTGTAAAAAAAGAAAACATAACAATTATAAATACATGAGCACCACCCAACATCAGAGCACCTAAATGTATAAAGCAAATATTAACAGATATGAAGGGAGAAATAGACAGCAATACAATAATTGAAGGAGATTTCAATATCACACTTTCAGCAATAGGAAGCCGATCCAGGAGAAAATTAATAAGAAAATGTTGGACTTCACCCACACTTTTTTGTTCACCTATACTTTCAATCAAATGGACCTAAGAGATATATGTATAACATTCACAGGATACATATTCTCCTCAAGCCCACATGAAATATTCTCCAGCATAGATCATATGTTAGATCACAAAACAAGATTAACAAATTTAAGATTAAAAATATATCCAAATCTTTTCTGATTATAATGGTATAAAAGTAGAAATTAATAACAGGAAAAAAAGACCTGGAATATTCTCAAATATAAGAAATCAAAAACCATGCATCTGAACAGCCAATGTGCCAAAAAAAATAAGAAATTACAAGAAAAATGTATAAATATATAGAGATAAAAATGGAAACAAAGCACACCAAAACTTATGGGACACAGCCGAAGCAGCTGTAAAAGCAAAGTTTATAGCAATAAACATGTACATCTAAAAGAACAAAGATCACAAATAAACACCTCAACATTACACCAAAAGGAACTAGAAAAAGAACAAACTAAGCCCAAACGTGGCAGAAGGAAGGAAACAGTAAGAATCAGCGCAGAAATATATCAAATGAGAATAGAAAAACTATAGGACAAATATCAATCAAATAAAGAAGTGGTTTTTTTTTGGTTTTTTTTTTTTTTTTTTTTTTTGCAAAAATAAACAAAAGTGAAAAATCCTTAGCTACACCAACTAAGGCAGACAGAAGATTCAAATAAATGAAATCACAGGCCAGGCGCTGTGGCTCACGCCTGTAATCCCAGCACTTTGGAGGCGGAGGTGGGCGATAATGAGGTCAGGAGATTAAGACAATCCTGACTAACATGGCGAAACCCCACCACTACTAAAAATAAAAAACTTAGCCAGGTGTAGTGGCGCACCCCTGTAGTTCCAGCTACTCAGGGTAGTGAGGCAGGAGAATTGCCTCAACCTGGGAGGTGGAGGTTGCAGTGAGCCGAGATGGCGCCACGGCACTCCAACTTGGGCAACAAAGAAAGTCTCTGTCTCAGAAAAAAAAAGAAATCACAGATTAGAGAGGAGGCCTTACAATAGATGCCTCAGAAATGAAAAGGATTATAAGGGACTATTATGAACAGTCATATGCCAACATTAAGTAACCCAGAGAAAATACACAAGTTTCTAGCAACACACAACTTAGTAAGATTGAATCAAGAACAAACAAAAAGGTTCAACAAGCCATTAACAAACAAAGTTGAAGTAGCAACCATTTGCTGATTAGGAGATCCTTTCCCCATTGCTTGTTTTTGTCAGGGTTGTCAAAGATCAGATGGTTGTAGATGTGTGGTGTTATTTCTGAGGCCTCACTTCTCCATGAGTCGGTGGGTCTATTCTGGCAAGAGTACCATGCTGTTTTGGTTACTATAGCCTTGCAGTACAGTGTCAAGTCAGGTAGCATGATGGTTCCAGCTTTGTTCTTTTTGCTTAAGATTATCATGACTATAGAGGATCTTCTTTGATTATATATGAAATTTAAAATAGTTTTTTTTTCTAACTCTGTGAAAAATATCTATGGTAGTTTGATGGGCATAGCATTGAATCCAAAAGTTACTTTCAGCAGTATGGCATTTTTATGATATTGATTTCTCCTATCCATGAGGATGGAATGTTTCTTTGTTGGTGTCCCCTCTTATTTCCTTAAGCAGCCATTTGTAGTTGTCCTTGAAGAGGTCCTTCCCATCCCTAGTGAGCTGTATTCCTAGGTATTCTCTTTGTAGCAATTATGAATGGGCATTCATTCAAGATTTGGCTCTCTGCTTGCCTATCATTGGTATAAAAGAAAGCTTGTGATTTTTGTACATTGACTTTGTATCCTGAGACTTTGCTGAAGTTGTTTATCAGATCAAGAAGTTTTGGGGCTGAGACAATGGAGTTTTCTAAATATAAAATCATGTCATCTGCGAACAGAGACAACGTGACTTCCTCTCTTCCTATTTAAATATCCTTTATTTCTTTCTCTTCCCTGTTTGCCCTGGACAGAACTTCCAATACTATGTTGAATAGGAGTGGTAAGAGAGGGCATCCTTGTCTTGTACCAGTTTTCAAAAGAAATGCTTCCAGCTTTTGCCCATTCAATATGATTTTGGCTGCAGGTTTGTCATAAATAGCTCTTATTATTTTGAGCTATGTTCCATGCAAATACACACAAAGGCTCTAAACCAAGGGATGAAGGAAAATTTACAAAGCAAATAGAAAGCCAAAAAAAAAAAAAAAGTAGGGGTTGCAACTCCTAGTCTCTGACAAAACAGACTTTAAACACAGATCAAAAAGACAAAGAAGGGCATTACATAATGCTAAATGAAACAATTCAACAAGAATAGCTAACTATTCTGAATATATATGCACCCAAAACAGAGGCACCTAGTTTCATAAAACAAGTTCTCGAGCCTAAGACCTACACACACACTTAGGCTCCCATACAATAACAGTGGGAGACTTCAACACCCCACTGTCAAGATTAGACAGATCAAGGAGACAGAAAATTAACAAGGATATTCAGGACTAAACTCAGCTCTGGATCACGTGGACCTAGTAGACGTCAACAGAACTTTCTACCCCAAATCAACAGAATATACATTCTTCTCAGTGCCAACATGTCACTTATTCTAAGATCAACCACATAATTGAATTAAACCACTCCTCAGCAAGTACAAAAGAAATGAAATGATAACAGTCTCTCAGACCACAGTGCCATCAAATTAGAACTAGGATTAAGAAACTCACTCAAAACCACACAATTTCATGGAAATTGAACAACTTGTTCCAGAGTGACTCCTAGCTAAATGATGAAATTAAGGCAGAAATAAAGAAGTTCTTTGAAACCAACAAGAACAAAGAGACAACATACCAGAATCTCTGGGATACAGCTAAAGTAGTCTTAAGAGGGAAATTTATAGCACTAAATGCCCACATAAGAAAGTTAGAAAGATCTCAAATCGACAACCTAATATCACAACTAAAGGAACTAGAGAGGCAAGAGCAAACAAATCCAAAATCTAGCAGGAGACAAGAAATAACTAAGATCAGACAAGAATTGAAGGAGATAGAGACATAAAAATGCTCCAAAAAAATCAGTGAATCCAGGAGCTAGTTTTTTGAAAAAATTAACAAAATAGATAAACGCTAGCTACACTAATAAAGAAGAAAAGAGAGAAGAATCAAACAGACACAGTAAAAAGTTATTAAAAGAGATATCACCACTGACCCCACAGAAATACAAACTCAGAGAATACTATATTACCTCTATGCCAATAAACTAGAAAGTCCAGAAGAAATTGATAAATTCCTGGACACATACACCCTCCCAAGAATAAACCAGGAAAAGTCAAATCGCTGAATAGACTAATAATAAGTTCTGAAATTGAGGCAGTAATTAATAGCCCACCAACCAAAAAAAGAAACCCAGGACCAGACACATTGACAGACCAATTCTACCAGAGGTACAAAGAGGAGCCTATACCATTCCATCTGAAACTACTCCAAACAACTGAAAAGGAGAGACTTCTAACTCATTCTATGAGGCCAACATCATCCTCATACCAAAATGTGGCAGACACACAACAAAAAATACAAAACTTCAGGACAATATCCCTGATGAACATCAATGTGAAAATTCTCAATAAAATACTGGCAAGCTGAATCCAGCAGCACATTAAAAAGCTTGCCTACCACGATCAAGTTGGCTTCATCCCTGGGATGCAAGTCTGGTTCAACATATGCAAATCAATAAACATACCATATAAACAGAAACACGGAGAAAAACCACGTGATTATCTCAATACATGTAGAAAAAGCCTTTGATAAAATTTAACATCCCTTCAGGTTAAAAACGCTCAATGAACTAGATATTCATGAAACGTATCTCAAGTTCTTCTTAAACTTTTCTAAAGCTTAGAACTAGAGGGAATACTGTCAAACCCATTTTTGGGGCCAGCATCATTCCTATGTCAAAGCCAGGCACAATAAGAAAACTACAGGCCACTAAGATGAACACAGATGGAAAAATCATCAAGAGAACACCAGCAAAATGAACTAAAGAACACATCAAAGAAATTACACATAATGACCAAGTTGGATTTATTTCTGTCTCAACACTGTTTTTATCATGAAACAATGGTAAAGAGGCTAAAGAGACAACTTAAATACTGGGAGAATAGATTTACCAACCATAGTCTCTCTTAAAAGGTTAATACCTAAAATATGTAAGGAATTCAAACAACCCAATAGCAAAACAAAATAATAACCTGATTAAAAAATAGGTAAAGGACTTGAACAGACTTATCTCCAGAGAAGACATAAAAATGGCCAACAAGTATATGAAAAGGTGCTCAACATCACTAGTCATCAGGGAAATACAAATCAAAACCGCAATGATTTATCCCCTAACATCTGTTGGGATGCTTATTATGAAAAAGACAAGAGATAAGTGGTTCTGAGGGTGTAGAGAAAGGGAAACACTTGTAAACTGTTGGTAAGAATGCAGATTTAGGTAGCATTTTGGAAAACTTCACAGAGCTTCCTAAAAGAAATTCAATGTAGAACTACCATATAGTGATTCATGTAGAATTACCATAGTAATCCCTCTTCTGGATATATCCCCAAAGGAAATGAAATCACCACCTTATAAGGATATCTGTGTATCAATGCTTATTGTAGAATTATTCTCAATAGCCAAAGTAGGGAAACGACCTAAGCATCTACTGATAGAGGAATGGACAAGGAAACCATGGTATACATATACAACAGAATACTATCTGGCCTTAAAAAAGGAGATCCTGCCATTTTCAGCAACATGGATAAATTATGTTCAGCAAAATAGGCTATATATAGGAAGATAAATACTACATGAACTCACTTATATGTGGAATCTTAAAAACAATAATAAGCACAAAGCAGCAGAGTAGAATGGTAGTTGGGAAAGGTGCAGGAGAAATGGGAGATGAGGGCCAAAGGGTAGGAATTTTTTATTTACACAGGATGAATACGTGTAGAGAACTAGCATACAGCATAAGCACTGTAGTTGATGATATTGCATTGTATACACTGGAAATTTGTTAAAACAATAAATTTTAGATACTCTTACCACACACGCACACACACATACATGTCAAAAGGAAAGGTGACTATAGAAGATAATGTAGTAATTTATTAAAGTATTAGACTGTTAAAAGCACTTCACCATGCAGATGTACACGGAAACATGTACACCTTACATTTATACAATAAAAATATCACTCATCATTATTACTAAAAAATAATTTTTCATAGAAACTTAAAATATAAATTATATTAAGATAACTGTATACATATTTTAAGCATTTCTCAGTATTAATTTTTAACATGGTGAATATTAATAGAACCCACAGAAATAATTACTAAAAATAAAAATGTCTGCCCCATTCTACTGACAGATCTTCAGGGAAAATATTCTAGTAGTCCGGGTTGATTTTTTTTAACTCTATAGTTTTTGTGGACATAATTACCAAATCAAAAAAGAATTTGCCTATGAATCATAGGTTATTTCAGTGTCCTAGGCATCTCTAAAAATAAGCTGCCAGACAACCTGAACCTACAAAAGAATTGAAAATTTCCCCATTCAGATGTATTCTTTTGTTCACTGGTAACTGTAGGAATTTTTAGAAATCAAGTTGCATTCTCGATGTTCACTGCATTCAATAGCATGGATGTCATGAAAATGTTCCCTTATTTATCTGTATGCCTAATCATTAAACTGTAGTATGAAGTAAATACTCAGTAATTCACTTGAAATGCTCCTCTGTAGTTACTGCAGATTTGAGTGTGACTATTTAAATGTCACCCAATGAGGCAGAGTAGGATGATTACCAACCACCTGCCCATCAAATAAATTCCTCTTGAAGGGCATCAAAACTCATGTGCTTGCAGGTAAGAAGCATGATACAATTATTTCATTTTACTTTAATAAATCATGATTCAGTTTACTACTGTGAGCCAGGGAGAATTGAAGAGAAAGTGGAATGGACTAAAAACTCTGAGAAATAGAGCACAGCTAAGGAGACAGCCAGAGAAGTTGTAGTTCTGAAATTGGCTGCTTTCTCTCAAACACTGAGAGACTTTCTTTTTCACAGAGATTAGCTTATTTTTCTCACAAAGGTGGAAGGGGACATTTGGAAATTTTTTTTTAAATCACACACTGGTGTATAGGAAGAAAAATTAATACAGTGAGATCCCCAGATCTTTCACACTGAAATGAATTAAAACATAAGCCATGTCTATCCTGACAAAGACCAAATACACAATTATATAAGCCAAGATTCATCATCTTTGTCAACATCATCATCCACTGAATGTTTACTGTGTGCCAACAAGTTAAGTGCTTTCGAGGCAACCTCACAAAACCTTTATGAGCCAGGTACTTTTATGAGCCCCTTTTTTCAAATGAAGAAATTTAAGCCTACAGAAGTTGTAAATAACTGGTCCAAAGTGGCTAAGCTACTAAAGATCCTCTCACTCCAAAGTCCCAGTCTTCCCAAAGAGCAAAGAAGAGATTAATGTGGCTCTAGAATAAAAATACTGTGTAATATTTGGATAAGAAAATCAGCATTATGGGAAGGAGAAAGCACACAGGATGAAAAGAGAAGAAAACAAGTTATGTTTGCGATATAACTAGGAGACCGACCGAGTCAGTGCAGGATTTGTACTGAGAAATGGTAGAATAGAAGACTGCGGGCAAATCAGTCAAAGAGATGTAAATGCCAGTCTAAAGCCCAGGGCAATTGGAAGCCAGTGCACATTTTTCATCAGAGTCCAATACTTGAATAATCCTGTGCTTGTTTTAGGAAATCACACAAGATCATCAGAATTTACAGATAAAATTAATTTTATTGGCAATCTGATTAAATACCTTTAATTTAGAGATTAGACACTGAGATTGATGTTAAGGATCCCTACTCTTTGCTACTTAAAAGTCAAGATAAGTGAACATTACATTTAGCTGAGAAAAGAAATATCCAGTAACTGCCTTTTGTATGAACATTTTAATCACTGTCACATTGTTTTGTTCCTTGAGAATCTGTGAACTTCTAAAGAAAACAGATTCCTATTTTTATGGTAGGAACTTTAAGAATGTAGACACTTAGTGAAGAAGTAATATAAATGGTACCAAACACAGAAAATGGATTTAGGAGAAGTAAGTGACATGAACGGGGGAAGGTCATAGGCCCATTTTAGCCATGTTCCCCAAGACCCCCACAACGCCCTTCACCCATAACTACTCACTGACATGGTAGTTTTCAGGTGAATGCCATGGAGCTTTCTGGGCAAAGAGCATGGAGAAGACCAATCAGAAAATGCCTCGAGTCACTTGCCTATGTAAAATATCTCCCCTTTCAGGCTCTTTGCATTCTGCACTTTCTCAGTAATCAGGTACATCAGATCCTCTTCTTGTTTCATTTCATTCATTTTTTTTAAGAGATAGGGTCTCACTGTATTGTCCAGGATTGCCTCAAATTCTCAGGCTTGCCTCCAACTTCCAGGGCTAAAGCCATTCTCCCGCCTCAAGCTTCCTGTGTAGCTGGGACTACAGGCTCATGACACTGCAACTGGCTCTTTCTCTTAATTCTGACCACTGACTTCTAGAATTTCCTGCTATGTCACACTGTAATGTGAGCTTATATGTATTTATAGAGCTGCCAAGAAACAGTCCCAGAAGTGCTGTGTTCCAAATCTGAGAACATAACTTTGGTTTACTTCATGTATTGTTTGATTTTTAGGCTAGGGAAGCAAATGCATCCTTAAAACCAACTTATGTCCGTCCTGCCTCTGGGAAGTCTTCTCCAACACAGACTTCTTCAAACACAGAAATTATATTTCTTAAAAAAAGGTGTGGAAAAGCCATGTCTGATAAATTTCAGTTCTCATAACATAGGCGTTAAGGAAAAGTAAGCAATAAAAAGGGCATTGAATATATGCATTCACATGTGAGACAAACATAGATGATGCAAATAAAGTTGTGACGGCTGCCCGCTTTCAAAACAAAACATGGACGAACTTTAATGTTTTTGCTATATTCCTTCTGCTGAACCAGCTTCCTCAGATCTTTAAGAAATATTGCAATAGCATTGAGATCTAAGGAGAACATAGATCTGTAATAACATAAGTCTAAGATCTATGTTCTCCTCCATATTTTAGGTTTTGCTTCTTCGAAAGGACTTGAAGCAATGCTTATTGGTTTTTAAATTATTGTCTTTTGTATGAGCATTTTCTCTTGTTTCACACACATCTTCGCCAAAAATAAATAAATAAATAAAGGCTTTGTTACTTTTTGTTTGACTTCCTTTCCAATTAACTTGGTGCGTTGGGGTAAGGTTTAGCTGTATTTTCTCCATAAACTGACAGGGTAGACATATTTTTTCTGTGGACAACCCAACAGAGCCACCATCATTTGCTAAAGAACAGTTGCTATATGTTTTTGTATTCACATGTACTCAATTAAATGTGGCTTATATTAAAAATAGCACACATGTTTTGTTAGAAAACCAAGATTAGAAAAAGATTACTACACCCAAATTCACATCATCTCTCTTGCCATTTAGTTTCTACCATTCTTTGAGTCAAACTGTCAGCATTGAACATCTGTTTGCTTCCCATTATTCAGCATTTCTCTTTGGTGCTTCACGTCGTTTCTTTTTTCTTTTTTTTAAATTTCTATCACAGTACCACTCTCTCCCCACAACTAGAAATGCTCAAATAATTAAATGAGAACTACCCTGGTTTAGACAGTGCCCTTTCATATGTTTTCTCATTCAAGTTTTATAAAAACTCGTTTTACAAGACCTTAAAATTATGTGATTCAAATGGGCAATATGTAGCAATATGTAATCTTTGATCCACCAATCCCACTCTTAGGAATTTATTCCAAGTACCAAAATGTATACACCAACTCTATATATTAAAATAAGCATTAATAATACCAGGTTTTTAAATGACCACAATGTCCAGTAGTAGGAAATTGGTGAAATAAGTGATGATACATTTGTATGATGTAATAATGAATCCAATGTCCACAATCATGTTAAGCATCAAAGGAAGCATCTAAAACTATCTACATCATGACAGGAACTTGGATGTATTATTGATATGTACAGCAAAGAGCCAAAAGTGTATTTCACAAAACTGTAGGCTTATCAGTGCTTTTTATCTCTATCCTTTTCTCTCTTTTCTCTTTAACTATAAATAGCATATATCTTATGTGAGATACATGTGTGTATATATCCATATGTATAAAATTTGCACCAAAGTACATATCATAATTTTACTTTTAAGAAAAAATGAAACTTATGTTACCACTTACATATGACCCAGAAATTTCACTCCTATGCATGTACCCAAAAGAATAAAAATCTGTGATCACACAAATATTTGAACATACATTTATATAGCAACATTACTAACAGTAGTCAAAAGGTGGAAACAATCCACATGTCAACTTGATGAATTTTAAAATGTGGTAGACACACAATGGTTATCAGCCATAAAGAAGTAGTGATACACATCACAAAATTATTTAACCTTGAAAACATAATGCCAAGTGAAAGGAGTCACTCAAGTAGACCTTACATTGTGATATGGTTTGGCTATGTCCCCACCCAAATCTCATTTTAAATTGTAGTTCTTATAATCCCTATGTGTGGTGGGAGGGATCTGGTGGGAGGTAATTCAATCATGGGGGTGCTTACCCTCATGCTGTTCTAGTGATAGAGTGAATTCTCATGAGATCTGAAGGTTTTATAAGGAGCTTTTCCACCTTTTGCTTGACAAGTCTTTTTCCTGCTATCGTGTGAAGAAGCACATGTTTGCTTCCCCTTCAACCATGATTCTAAGTTTCCTGAGGTCCCCCCAGCCATGCAGAACTGTGAGCCAATGAAATCTTTCCTTTATAAATGACCCAGTCTTGGGCAGTTCTTTATAAAGATGTGAGAATGAACTAATGTACATCACTATACAATATTTTTACTGGAATGTTTAGCATAGGCAATTCTACAGAGACAGAGAATATATCAGGGATAGCTTAGGGATGAGGGCATTGGGCAATGGGAGTGTACAAATAAAGGGCATGGAATTTTTTTGAGATGATGAAAACTACAGTTGACTGTAGTGATAGTTGTACACATCTATTAATATACTAGAAACTATTACTGTATGCTTTAAATGAACTAATTGCATGATATATGAATTATAACTCAATAAAGATTTTTTTTGTAAAAAAAAAAAAAAGTAAAAAAATAACACATTTCTAGCAGCTTTCTTTCCCTTGGAAACAACATTAATTTACATCTGTAACAGACTGTTTTAGAAAAAAAACTCACAGGACTAGATTCTTTAGTTACACAAATATAAAGCAAGTATACACCTCTTGATTTTGAAAAACTATGGAATCTCAACAATTTTCAGTGCAGAAGCTGCAGGTTGAAATATTATATATCCTGTATGTGAATGTAAATTGAGTTTATTTACTTTTAGGATCACTTGCCTTTGGAAAGTTAGATCCTCTTCTCCCCATCCCCACATAAATATATTTAGTCCAAACTAAACATAGCATGAACTATATTTAGTCGTATGTTGGTATTACATATGAAGTTAAGACTAAATACTTTTATCTTTTAGAAATGTACAGCAACTGTCGTGATGTGCTTCTTGGGTCAGGAAAGCCTAACCACATCATTGTAGGTGGGGTATGGGGTTTTTATGAAGGAATGGCTACTATCACCGTCAAACATACAAGATCATTAAATAAGCAAGACTTCCTTGGACAACAGAGGAGGGGGCCTGCTATTCTTTCTGGCATCCAGGAAGGTTGTCTCCTGGTATATGTGGTACTAGATGGCAGAAGTTACTTGCTGATGGAGCTGAGTTGTCCCTGACTGAGCAGCAACCTACCAGGAGGAAGGCATGAACTCTCTGGTTTGTTTAGTATCTACACACTAAGAGAAACTATTTCTAATAGCAGTGCAATATACTTCCTCTACTGCGCTCTATGTATCTGCATTTACTCAAGTTCTGTGACACAGCATAGCCCCACCTAAAATATAATTTGGGAAAATTAAATGAGGGGTTTATAATCATCCTGTAAGTAAACTGATGGAGGAAGAGTATGACCCAGAGAAACCATTGGATTTAGTGAAGTACTCTAAGAATTCCACAGATTTAAAACAAAAGCAGAATACAATCCAACAAAACAATTCCCAAATACAGCCAATGGGTCAATTTGCGGTGCATGTTATGCATATTGTATACATACATTTTAGGGATTTCCAGAATTTTCTTGGATAAAAGAATGGACTGCCTCCTGTGATGTAAAGGATGGGATCTGAAATCATTATGATGTACATATTTTAAATAAGGTCTCAAATGTCAAATACGTAAGGTAGAAAAACCTCAAAGGACAAATTTATTTATTCTACTAAGGAAAAAATTACATGGAAATAATATATCATCATCATTTCTCAGTTGTAAATGACAGAGTTTTCTGTTTTCTTATTCCTACTTTTTTTCTTTCTTTCTTTCTTTCTTTCTTTCTTTCTTTCTTTCTTTCTTCTTTCTTTGTTGTTGTCGTTGTTTGAGAGACAGTCTCACTCTGTCGCCCAGGCTGGAGTGCAGTGGCATGATCTCGGCTCACTGCAACCTTCACCTCCCAGCTCAAGTGATTCTTGTACCTCAGCCTCCTGAGCAGCTCAGATTACATGTGCAGGCTGGCACGCCCAGCTAATTGTTATTATTATTATTTTGTATTTTAGTAGAGACGGGGATTCACTATGTTGCCCACTCGAAATCATGAGCTAAAGTGATCTACCCACCTCGGCTTCCCAAAGTGCTGGGATTACAGGCATAAACCACCATGCCCAGCCTCTTATTCAGACTTTCCTATGCTAAGATGTTTTTTTTTT
>NW_022438617.1:0-6708 GCF_009761245.1 Sapajus apella
TCTGTTGCCCAGGCTGGAGTGCAGTGGGGCAATCTTGGCTCACTGCAACCTCCACCTCCCAGGTTCAGGGGATTCTCCTGCCTCAGCCTTTTGAGTAGCTGGGACCACAGGTAAACCACCACCAGCCCCGGCTAATTTTTGTATTTTTAATAGAGACGTGGTTTCACCATATTGGCCAGGCTGGTCTCGAACTCCTGACCTCGTGATGCGCCGCCTTGGCCTCCCAAAGTGCTGGGATTACAGGTGTGAGCCACCGTGCCCGGCCAATAAATAAAATATTAAAAGTAAAAACAGGCAGGTGCGGTGGCTCACGCCTGTAATCCCAGCACTTTGGAGGCCAAGGCGGGAGGTTCACCTGAGGTCAGGAGTTCAAGACTAGCCTGACCAACATGGTGAAACCCCGTCCTTAAAAAAAAAAAAAAAGTAAAAACATTTTTTTTTTTTTTTTTAAAGAGAGAAAGGTATGGTATGAGAAAGCCTTGGGCATGCTTCCCATATCCTTATCTTAAATTTCCGATCCCTGAGACTATCACACTCTTTATTCTGTTTCAGTCCCGCCTGGAACTCCCTGCGCACACCAGTGACTCCTCATGCAAGAGGTAGGCAAAGAAATGACCCATTGAGTACAGGAAGTGTCTCCTTTGGCAAACCCGGATTAAGTTCTGCTAAAATGCAAATAGCTCCCATCTGCCCATCCTCCGCAAACCAAGTACAGTGAAGGGGACGAGGGGAAGAAGCCCACCCTGCGTTTGAGGGCTGGGCCCGAGACCTGCTCATTCCCGCTCCACTCGTGGGTATCACATCTCCTGTCATTCACATATGTCAAGATACAGGGGCAGAGCCTGAAGCAGTACCCAATCAGGAGCGCCAGGGCGGAGCTCTGCGATCGGTCCAATCAGGCGCGCCGCCGGGGACGCAGCTGCAGACGTTCAACCGTCTCGCGGGATTTTCATTTCTCGCGTCCGCCGTGCTTGGTTTCGCTTCGCGGGTCTCAGAGGCCCGGAGTGGCGCGGCTGCACCCTGTGTGGCGCTGTTCCCTGTGCCGGCCTTGGGATCCGGAGGGAGGAAGCCGGGACACCCGGGAGCCAGGAAATGGTGAGTGTGTCGGCTCCAGCGTCCCGAGACCGGGAGGAGGGGCTGATTGGACGACCGGAACTGGCTGTGGCGGGGCCCGGGCCTTCCCGCGGGTGACTCTGGGTCTGCATACCCGAGTCCCTCTGGCGCAGCTCAGCCCTCGGTCCCCTCGGCCGCAGGGTGGGGCTGGGCCGGCAGCCGGGACCTCGGGCGTCCTGTTCCGCCCTGTGCCGCGATTGCGGCCCCGGCCCCGGAGCCCCGAGTCTCCCCAGATTGTGTAGGGGCCACGGGAGGGTCATGGGGTGGGGGAAATCCTGACTTGTACGTGGAAGGAGCTGTGGTCTGTGAGGTCCCAGTTTCTTTTCTCTCCCCAGAGGACACCTGTTTTCCCTTGAGTTTTCTAAGTGTATGGGATGCAGGGTCCCAAAACCTCATCCCGTCCCCCAGCTTGCTGTTTCTAGGTTTGCGGTAAATCCCCAGTTTTCCGGTTCTCTTCTCGCTTTTCCAGACGCCAACCTTTCCCCTCCAATTCACGACAACATTAGCAACCGTTTCTCTTATTCTACATTTCAAACATTGTGGTTTCATTGTTTATTTTTCAACAAAGCAATGGATGACTCTTCCATAAAGATTTGTTTTCTGTTCGTAGTCTTGATACTCCGCTTTAAAAAAAAAAAAACCTTCGTGCCCCTCCTTTTATCTTCCCTAGGCACGGACACCTCATCAGAATGTCTTTGAGTTGAGGTTCCCCTTGGGAATCTTTACAGGATGATATGCCTTCAGCGCGCCCTCCTATTTATTTTTTCCTGGTTTTGCATTTCAAAACTGACTGGGGCTGACTCGAGCTGCCCACAGCTGCCAAATCTCTTGGAGGGTCCAGTGAATATTGGTTCTTGGGTGACTCCTCCCAGAGGACAGTTGAAATAGAAGGCTGGGGCAATGTTCTGAGACTAAGGGAAATCTAGCATATGCTGCTTCTAAATAGCCAACCCCTGGGGGCACTCAGCTTTTCCTACCTCAGCCCCTTTCCACTCTTTGGAGACACATTGATGGTCAGCCAATCAGATGCTGGTATTGAGGACTGAGAAAAGAAAAGGTTTTCTTTTGTTGTTTTTTTTTTTTTTGAGCCGGAGTTTCGCACTTGTTGCCCAGGCTGGAGTGCAGTGGCACAATCTTGGCTCACTGCAACCTCCGCCTCCCGGGTTCAGGCGAATCTCCTGCCTCAGCCTCCCGTGTAGCTGGGACCACAGTTTCGCGCTACCACTACTAGCTAATTTTTGTATTTTTAGTATGAGGTCTCACCATGTTGGCCAGGCTGGTCTGGAACTCCTGACCTCAAGTGATCCACCTGCCTTGGCCTCCCAAGTGCTAGGACTACAGGGGTGAGGCATTGCACCTGGCCTCAAGAAAATAATTTTCATCTGAGAAATGTGGGTCCTTGTAAATGAACAGTCTCATAGAGACATTCAAATGATACAACAATCACCTTCTAAATCGCTGGAGCTATGAATTCATCTTTTGAAACTGCTGTTGCCACAAGTAGGTATAATTAATTTACTGATGTGTCACGGGACCCTGGAACCCACACCCTGTAGCTTAACAGTGCATAGCCATGCACTAATCAGTGTTATTTCTGTAAATCAATGAGAATTCTGGACAACTTTGTATCAGCCCACTACCTGTCCCCCTTTTTCAGACACGTTGGGTCATATTTTATGCTTCAGCCTTGACTTTTTAGGTCAACAAGGGAACAGATGGAAATGATTCCTGTCCTTTGGATTCTCTCAGCCTTGTGAAGGGAGAAAAACTCTCAGCAAGGTGGTGGAAGAACCTGGAAAACAAAATGCACTTCGGGTACACAGTGGGGCATAATGCAGTGTCTCCTGGGTGGTTGGTTGCAGGGCACTTCCATGAACATGATGGGGTCAGAGGGATGTCCCACCTGATAGGATGACCTCTGCTGACACTGGAGTCAGATGGATGTCTGTATTCCAGGTCAGCACTGCTTCTCCCTGGGTTTGTTGCCTTAACAACAAGTTCAGCTTGAGTTTTTTCATTTAGTCCAAATTGCATTTTATCAGTAGAGCTTCATAAAGAAGATAATGTATTTCCCAAGAGGTGGATTTCAGGGGGAAAGGAATGATCTAGTCTCATATTCCACGTTTTAAAAATTCTTTTCTTTTTTTTTTTTTGAGATGGAGTCTCGCTCTGTTGCCAGGCTGGAGCAAAGTGTCCTGATCTTGGCTCACTGCAGTTTCCGCCTCCTGGGTTCAAGCAATTCTCCTGCCTCAGACTCCTGAGTGGCTGGGACTACAGGGGCATGCCACCACACCCAAATAATTTTTGTTTTTTTTTGAGATGGAGTTTCACTCGTTGCCCAGGAATGCAATGGCACGATCTTGGCTCACTGCAACCTCCGCCTCCTGGGTTCAAGTGATTCTCCTGGCAAACAAGATTAGAAGGAAGATGAGGAGGAGGAAGAAAGCAGGATGGAGGGTGCAAAATCAGACCTAGGTCAGAGCATGTTTTATTCTGAGGTTATTTTGTTCTTAGGAAGCATTGCCTATTTGTTCAGGCTGAGAGTAGGTCAAAGATAAGGGTCTGGAGGAAGGAGATAAATTTGAGGAATGTTTGGTTAACAAATGTTTTGTTCCTACTGATCAGTGAAGACAAAACTGTTCAGCTAATGTTTTATGAAGCAAAGAATGGGCATTTGTAGGCCTGATTCGATGGCTCACACCTGTAATCCTATCACTTTGGGAGGCTGAGGTGGGAGGTTAGCTTGAGCTCAGTGGTTTGTGACCAGCCAAGGCAACATTGCCAGACTTTGTCTCAAAAAAAAGAAAAGAAAAAAAGAATGGGCATTTGTAGTCACTATCCGGCTTTGTTATTTTAAAAAAAAGAGCCTTAAAGTAATGGGAAGGCTAACTTTGCGTGAGTCTGCTTCTGCAGAACAGAAAAGACTGAGTGGTTAACGGGGCAGTGATTTCTATATCTATTTAACTTGATTATAGGGCTTGAGTAAAACTCAACATAATGAACAGTTAGATTTTGCTTCCACAGAATTGGTTTAACTGTAGAATAAATTGTATAAATTGGGAAAGTCTCTGAGGGGCAGACTTAGATGCTTTTGCCTCTTGGAGAAAGGGTTTATGAATGAGTTTATTTGGATCTGTGATAGAATAAAAATATATTGGGTCTTTCTCTCTAGTCCCTTGCTTAAAGATCCTAATATCCTTACATTTTCATGAGTGATAAGAGTGTCTTCTTTTTTTTTTTTTTTTTTGGGATGGAGTTTCGCTCTTGTTGCCCAGGCTAGAGTCCAATGTTATGATCTTGACTTACTGCAACCTCCACCTCCTGGGTTCAAGCTATTCTCCTGCCCGAGTCTCCTAAATATCTGGGATTACAGGCATGCGCCACCATGCCTGGCTAACTTTGTATGTTTAGTAGAGACGAGGTTTTTCCATATTGGTCAGGCTGGTCTCGAACTCCTAACCTGAGGTGATCTGCCTCCCTCGGCCTCCCAAAGTTCTGGGAGTACAAGCATAAGCCACGGTGCCCGGCCGAAGAGTGTGTTTTTTATTCCTAGCAAGCTTAGCTTAATTTATGCTATGAGGTGATTCAGGGTGAAGCTCCTAGATAACTTCTGGATGTACTGGTAACCAGAAAGAGCAAACACATCATTAGAGAGTTGGAACTGTAAGATACCCCCCTGCCTTTTTGTTTCTTTGTTTTTGTTTTGTTTTGTTTTTGAGATAGAATCTCACTCTGTCACCTAGGCTGGAGTGCAGTGGCACGATCTTGGCTCGCTGCAATCTCCACCTCCGGGGTTCAAGCGGTTCTCCTGCCTCAGCCTCCCAAGTAGCTGGGATTACAGGTGTGCACCACCACACTCAGCTGATTTTTTTGCATTTTTAGTAGAGATGGGCTTTCACCATGTTGCCCAGGCTGGTCTCGCACTCCAGAGCTCAGGTGATCATCCACCTCAGCCTCCCAAAATGCTGGGATTACAGGCATGAGCCACGCCCGGCCTAAGCCCCATTTTTTTGACAACCGTAAAGGGGAAGAGCCTGGATATTGAGTTTCGTTAATATGCAAATTATTTTATTTATTTGTTTTTTTGAGACCGAGTCTTCCTCTTTCACCGGGCTGGAGTGCAGTGGCACAATCTCGGCTCACTGAAACCTCCACCTCCCATGTTCAAACGATTCTCCTGCCTCAGCCTCCTGAGTGGCTGGGATTACAGGCAACTGCCACCATGAGTGGCTAATTTTTTTTTGTATTTATAGTAGAGACAGGGTTTTACTCTGGTCAGGCTGGTCTTGAATTCCTTACCTCAGGTGATCCACTCGCCTCGGCATCTCAAAGTGCTGGGATTACAGGGGTCATTCTTTATAACAAACTGGTAAACTTGTGTTTTGCTGAGTTCTGTGAGTAGTACTAGCAAATTATTGAAAGTGAGGAGGGTTTGTTGGATTTATATGCAGTTGGTTAGAATTAAGGGTGCCTCCCCTCCCCGCATCAGGGTTTGTGACTGACATCTTCAGTGGGGACTGTGTTCTGGGGTGAGCCCTGGACTTGCAGGGTCGGCTAATGCCAGGTAATGTCAGAACTGAATTACTGGATCCCCTGCTGGTGTTGGAGAGTTAATTGATACTGAGCAGTCTCCACATATTTGTTGTCAGAAAAAATGACGTCACAGGTCAGAACCTTACATTGACTCCGGGTGAGTGGTTGCTGGTGAGAATTGAGACCCGGGAGGAGGGTGCAATTCCACACTGAGGAGGGGACAGTAGAGTGAGTAGTGCTCCTAGGATTATATTTTCTAGTTACTCAGCTATTCCTCACTCATCACCTAGGAGGAGCTAGTCTGGGTTACGTCTCCAAATTGAGAGTGTAGTAAACTTTTGAATGTAGAAAGGTAAATAAAAAGCCTTAGGCATTTCTGGTTTGTCTCCCTGATTTCACCCTCATTCTGTACCTAGAGGTGACCATAGTACAGATTCTGATTTTTTTCTTTTTTTGAGACGGAGTTTCGCTCTTGTTACCCAGGCTGGAGTGCAATGGCGCGATCTCGGCTCACCGCAACCTCCGCCTCCTGGGTTCAGGCAATTCTCCTGCCTCAGCCTCCTGAGTAGCTGGGATTACAGGCACGCGCCACCAGGCCCAGCTGATTTTTTGTATTTTTAGTAGAGACGGGGTTTCACCATGTTGACCAGGATGGTCTCGATCTCTTGACCTCGTGATCCACCCGCCTCGGCCTCCCACAGTGCTGGGATTACAGGCTTGAGCCACCGCACCCGGCTTTTTTCTTTTTTTTTTGAGTCGGAGTCTCGCTCTTGTTGCCCAGGCTGGAGTGCAATGGCGGAATCTTGGCTCACTGCAACCTCCGGCTCCCGGGTTCAAACGATTCTCCTGTCTCATCTCCCGAATAGCTAGGATTACAGGCATGTGCCACCTCACCCAACTGATTTTGTATATTTAATAGAGACTGGATTTCTCCATGTTGGTCAGGCTGATCTTGAACTCCCGACTTCAGGCGATCCGCTTGCCTTGGCTTCCCAAAGGGCTAGGATTACACGCGTGAGCCACTGTGCCTGGCCTGTGTTTTTTTTTTTTTTTTTTTTTTTT
>NW_022438617.1:6808-13413 GCF_009761245.1 Sapajus apella
TTTTTTTTTTTTTTTTTTTTGAGATGGAGTCTTGCTTTGTAGACCAGGCTGGAGTGCGGTGGCACGCTCGGCTCACTGCACCCTCCGCCTCCTGGGTCCTAGTTCAAGCAATTCTCTTGCCTCAGTCTCCCGAGTAGCTGGGATTACAGGTGCACACCACCATGCCCAGCTAATTTTTTTTATTTTCAGTAGAGATGGGGCTTCACCATGTTGGTCAGGCTAGTCTTGAGCTCCTGATCTCATGATCCGCTCAACTTGGCCTCTCAGAGTGCTGGGATTACAGGCATGAGCCATCACATCCAGTCTTTTTAAAAATCTTTTTGATAACAGTCATTCTAGCAGATGTGAAGCAGTGTCTCATTCAGGTTTTAGTTTGCATTTCCCTAAGATTAGGGATGTTAAACATTTTTTTTCATGAATGTCTTGGCCATTTGTATGTGTTCTTTTTAGAAATGTCTGTTTAGATCCTTTGCCCATTTAAAAAATTGGAGGCAAGACCCAGTGGCTCATGCCTGTAATCCCAGCACTTTGGGAGGCTGAGGCAGGTGGATTGCCGGAGCTCCAGAGTTTGAGACCAGCCTAGGCAACATGGCAAATCCTCGTCTCTACCAAAAATACAAAAAATTAGCTGAGCATGGTGACGCATACCTGTGGTCCCAGCTACTCCCAGCTGAGGTGGGAGGTTGGCTTGAACCTGGAAGGCAGAGGTTTCAGTAAGCTAAGATTATGCCACTGCACTCCATCGTGGGTGACAGAGTGAGACCCAGTCTCAAAAATAAATAAATATATAATAAAAATTTTAAATTAGGTTATTTGTTTTCTTACTGTTGAGTATTTTGAGTTCTTTATATATTTTGGGTTTTAACACTTTATCAGATATGTGGTTTGCAAGTATTTTCTCACACTCTGTGTGTTGCCTTTCCACTCCATTGTTTCCTTTGCTGTGCTACAGCTTTTTAGTTTGACATCTACAGTCACAATGGTGCTTTCAAAAAAAAGCTACATGGGAACTTGTTTTGTTGTAACCAAGCGAGCGAGTCAGAAGGAGCGTGCCACGTTGTGAGTTCCAAATTGAGAGTCCTTTATTAACTGGCCACTGAGAGTCAGCTCACACTCAAAATCTCTCGGCCCCGAGGAAGGGGCTTGATTTCTTTCTATACCTTGCTTAAGAAAGGGGAGGGGGAGCCTAGCTGAAGTGGAATTTTACAGAAGCAGAACAAGCAAGTTAGGGGAGGAGGAGGGTAACTAGGAGGCAGGAGGCTCTCAAGATTGTTGATTAACTAAGGAGGGTATACACAAGCGGTTTCCATGATTGCTGGTTACCAAGGGGGGCATTTCGGTACTTTCCATACGATCAATCAAGGGGATATTCACAATAGCAAGTGGGCTTGTCAAACAGGGTATGGTTACATCGGTTATGTGTTTCTGTGGTTCTAAGCACAACATGACCCAGCACTGGAACATGACCCGGATATGCACTCAAAGGAGAAATGGCGGCAGGGATGAGGTGGAGGTTAAGATGGAGTCTGTCTGGCTCTCAGCAGAATGGAGTCTGTCTGGCTAGCGCAGGGTAGGCTAGCACAGTTTATGTGCTGTTTCTGCAGTGTCTAGTTTCTCCCAGAACTCTTTTGTGAGATTAAGTACCTTTCTTAGGAAGATTGTGGGACTTTCCTGTTATTCACAGCTGAATATAATTCCTGAGTTAGGTTTGATTATATGTGATCAAAAATAGTATGCATTATTTCCTCAAACAACATTTTTGGAGATGTTTCTTAGAAATAGTTTACTAACTAGTTTTAAGCAACATGTATGCTAACAAATGTTAATATCTTTTTTATTTGCTGCTAAGATATATCAAAATATTCCATTGCAATCATGGATCAGATCAGTTTTATAATAAACTTTTATCATTTTGCTGAGTTATTTGTTAAATAATGTAAATCACTATTATGTGCATACAATTTTAGGTTTCTATGTTTTTTTCTGCATTTTTCATTTTCATGCTCATGTAATCACAGTTTTTTATCACAATAGTAATTTGTCATTCACTTATGATACCAAAAGTTAAACCAAGCTTTTAACCTTTTCCCGAAGATTATCAGGATCATACCTCTTGTCAAAGAAGGTATTAAAAAAAAAAAAGTCATCATAAATATGATAGCAAACCATAAGTGACTCTGTGGTGTATCAGTAAGAGAGCGCTATAAAGAATTTTTTTTTTCAACAAAGTCTCACACTGTAACCCAGGCTAGAGTGCAGTGGCACGATCTTGGCTTACTGCCACCTCTGCCTCCCAGGATGAAGCGATTCTCCTGCTTCAGCCTCTCTAATAGCTGGGATTACAGGCACATATCACCATGCCTGGCTAATTTTTGTTTTGTTTTTGAGATGGAGTCTTACTCTGTTGCCCAGGCTAGAGTGCAGTGGCATGATCTTGGCTCACTGCAACCTCTGCTGCCCGGGTTTAAGTGACACTTCTGCCTCAGTGTCCCGAGTAGCTGGGATTACAGGTGCCTGCCACTGTGCCTGGCTAATTTTTGTAGTTTTAGTAGAGACAGGGTTTCACCATCTTGGCCAGTCTGGTCTTGAACTCCTGACCTCATGATCCATCTGCCTCGGTGTCCCAAAGTGCTGGGATTACAGGCATGAGCCACCGTGCCTGACCAATTTTTGTGTTTTTTATAGAGACGGTGCTTCTCCATGTTGGTCAGGGTGGTCTTGAACTCTTGATCTCAGGCTTTCCGCCAGCCTTGGCCTCCCAAAGTGCTGGGATTACAGGCGTGAGCCACCACGCTCGGCCCAAAATAATTTCTTATAGGACTTATGCTTGCTTTAGGTGTATCGATTGCTATTCAAAGAAGCAAGAAGCTTCTCTGGATTGTAAACTATGAAGAGGCAAGGTTAATTCTGGCCTTGGTTATTGTGGTAGTTCTTACCCAAAAGTAAAAAAGATGGAGCAGTGCTAAATTTATTACCTGAACGCTGAAATATTTCCTGTGATGAATTAGACATGGCTTCCCATAAAATACCTCAGTTGAAATGTATAGCCTCTTCTGATTAAGCCATTGATAATTTTTAAAGTCTTTCTTATTAGTCAAATTAGGCTAATACTTCTAGGAAAGTTGTCAGAATATAAACCTAGCAAGGGACAGAGACATTATCACTATTCTTATCAGGCCTGTCTTGCTCAGATAATATGCTCTTGATGCTAATTTTTTAATATACCTCATATGCCAGAACTGTAGACTCAACATCTAGAATTAAGCACAAATGATGCAGGCACTCAGGATTCTGGATATAAGAACACAAAATGAATAAATTCTTGAAATCCTGGTGCTTATATTTTTGTGAGAAAGGAGAAGGATTGAGAAAATGGTAAGACTGGTTTCTAAGAAGGAAATAAGCACTTTGAAGGAAAGTAAATGATGGCATGAGGTAATATGGAAGCTGAGGGTGTGTGTGTTGTGTTCTTTGTAGAGGGTAGGGACATCAGTGAGTGAATAAACATCACCATCAATCATTTATATTTCCACCTCTAATACATCTTCAGCACCATTTGAGGAACTGCTTAAGTGTGGATCTAGATAGTGTGAAGTCATATAGACAGTCCTGCCTTTTTGGGGTTGACAATAATGATTCCCCATAAAGACACAGGTATGGCTTATTGTCATTTTTGCATTGGTTAAAAGTTGTAGTGCGTGTAATATGTGATCTTGACTTTGGACATGGGTATGTGGAACCTGGAGGAAGAAGGTGCAACACTGCTGATGGTGTGTGCTAGAACTGTATCTGGTCCCTGTTGAAACACCTTAATGTGTTCTGCTCCTCAAGCCACAGGGGACAGAGCCTGAAGTCATATCCAGTTAGGGATGCCAGGACGGCATCCTACTTACTGTCCAATCGGGCGCTCTCTGGAGCTCTGTCCATCCCCAACCTTATCCAACCCTGTAGGAGCTTGTGGTGAATTTTCTTTTCTTGCGCAGGCTGCATTACCTATCTCTTCTGTCTCCTCGCTCCACACCTCTGGCTCTGTGCTCTGCACTGGCTGTGGCAGCCAAGGGAGGACCCAGGAGACCCTGGAAGCTGGGAAATGGCGAGTGTGGGAAATGACAAGTTTGCAGGGGCCCAGGGTCTGATGTGGCCACAGGGGCCCAGGCCTCCCTGCCTTCTGCATCTGAGTCTGTATCATCTGAGTTGCCCAAATGTGTGGGAAACGTGGTATCAAATCCACCCCCACCCTCCACCAGCCTGACTTTCCTTGGTCTGGCAGCAAACTCCTAAATTGTAGGTATCATTTCTGCAGTCCAAGCACCAACCTCTGTTCTTGTATGCACAGTATTATTTAACTTTTTTTTTTTTTTTGAGATGAAGTCTCACTCACACCCAGGCTGGAGTATAGTGGTACAATCTCAGCTCACTGCAACCTCTGCCTCCTGGGTTCAAGCAATTTTCCTCCTGAGTAGCTGGGACTACAGGTACTTGCCACCACGCCCAGCTAACTTTTTTTTGTATTTTTAGTAGAGACGGGGTCTCACCATGTTGGCCAGGCTAGTCTAGAACTCTTCACCTCAAGCCATCCACTTAAATTGGCCTCCCAAAGTGTTGGAATTACAGGCGTGAGCCGCCACACCCAGCCGACTATTTGTCCTTCGTTCTACATTAGAGACAGATGTCATATTTTATCATTTTTGCACAAAGCAGTGGATGACTCTTTTATAAAGATTTTTTTTTTAAATGTTTGTGACCTTTTCACCTGAGAGGTAAGCAGAGAATAACCACCTTAAACTCCATTGTGAAAAACCTTTGTGTCCCTCCTCCTTTATCTTCCCTAAGTGTGAACCCTTATCAGAATGCCTTTGTGTTGAGGTTCCTCAACTTTGGAAACTTTGCAGCGTTGATTTTCCTTAGCTTACCCTTTCTCTTCCTTGTCCTGGGGTTCAGAACTGACTGGGGCTTCCCCAAGAAGCCCATAGCTTCCATGTCTCTTTGAGGGTCTAGTGAGCATCAGCCCATGCAGCCCCTCAGGGGAGCCGCTGGATGCCTTGGGACTGGAAGCAGTGACATGATATAACCTTCATCTGAAAAGCTCACCCCTTGGGACACTCAGCTTGTTTTTCCCGAGCCCCAGTTTCCATTCTCTGGAGATATGTTTGTGGTCATCTAATTGGATGGCCATATTGAGGGGAAAGACAGAAAATGATTCTTGCCCTCTGGATTCTCCCAGAGTACTTGAAGGGAGAAAAATGATCCCAAAAATCAAGGAAACCCAGGTGATACAAGAACTGAACAGGCAAAATGCACTTAGACATGGGAGTGGGTGGCAGCACAGTCCACTGTTTCTGGGAAGGGTCAGTGAACAACATTTCAGTGACAAGATGGGGGCTGGGGAGATGTCTCATGTGATAGGATGACCTGACTGGGCAGTTAAGTCAGATTTGTCTGTGTTCCAGGTCAGCAGGGCCCTTCTCTCGTTTTGTTACCTTAGGAAGATTTGTTGACTTATTTCATCATGTAAAATATATTTTACCATTAGAGCTTGAAAGATAAGCTAAAATATTTCCAAAGAGATGAGATGTGGATCTCAGAAAAATAAATTTCTACCCTATTATTTGTTAAAAATTTGTATTTACATCTGGGCATGGTGGCTCACGCCTGTAATCCCAGCACTTTGGGAAGCCAAGGCAGATGGATCATGAGGTCAGGAGATGGATCCTGGCCAACATGGTGAAACCCACCTCTACAAAAATATAAAAATTAGCTGGGTGTGGTGGCGCATGCCTATAATCCCAGCTACTTGGGCGGCTGACGCACAAGAATTGCTTGAATCTAGGAGGCGGAGGTTGCAGTGAGCTGAGATTGCACTACTGCACTCCAGCCTGGTGAGAGAGTGAGACTCTGTCTCAAAAAAAAAAAAAAAAAAAAAAAATTGTATTTACTGTGTTCCCCCCAGAGCATATATGCAGTAAATTTCTCAGGTCTGTTCTTTTTTGTGATTTTATTTGTTGTTGTTGTTGAGATACAGTCTGGCTCTGTCACCCAGGCTGGACTTCAGTGGCATAATCATGGCTCACTGCAACCTCTACCTCCCTGAATCAAGCAGTCCTCCCATCTCGGCCTCCTGAGTAGCTGGGACCATAGGTGCAGGCCACCATGACTGACTAATTTTTTGTAGAGATAGGGTTTCACCATGTTTCCCAGGCTGGTCTCAAACTCCTGAGCTCAAGCGATCCTCCCACCTTGGCCTCCCAAAGTGCTGGAATTATAGGTGTGAGCTACTGCACCCTTTTTTTTTTTTTTTTAATTTCAAACAGAATCCTAGAATTTAGCCTTGAGAAGGCTACAGAGAAAACAATCTCAGAGAAATAGGGAGGATCACTCTTCATTATGGCTTAAGATAACTGAATATGTATGTATGTATGTGTGTATGTATGTATTTTGAGACATGGTCTCCCTCTTTTGCCCAAGTTGGAATGCAATGGCACTGTTATAGCTTGCTGCATTCTCATACTCCTGGGCTCAAGCAGTCCTCCCACCTCAGCCTCCTGGGTAGCTGGGACTACAGGCATGTGTCACCACTGCTGGCTAATTTTTTTTTTTTTTTTTTT
>NW_022438618.1:0-2968 GCF_009761245.1 Sapajus apella
AAATGACCCTACAATCTGGCATACTTTTGTCTTGTGATAACTTTCTATGCTCCGGTCAAATACAACATTTGGAGTTCCCCAGCGAGAAATTCTCTTTTTGTTATCACCAGACAAAAGCCATCTCAGAATCTCGCCTGGGCGGCCGCTCCCACCATGAGGTCCTCTGGGGAGGCGCCCCCTGTTCTTTCGCATGGCCCTGGAGAGCCACCGTGGCCGACATTCACCCAAAATTCTTCAGGGTCCTAAAAGGAAAAGCCTCCGGAGGTACTGGTCTGGGCCTGTGTTGGGTGACTGACGAGTCATTTCAACTCCGACCTGGCAAGCCTCACCGAGACGTCGCTTGAGGCTTCTGGTAGCTGGTGCAGGGGGTACCAGCGTTCGCTTCTGGTGGCTGTCATAGTGGGTGGCAGCCTTCTGGTAACTGGTGCAGAGGGTACCAGTGTTCGTTTCCGGTAGCTGGTGCAGAGGGTACCAGCGTTCGCCCCTGGTAGCTGGCATAGTGGGTGGCAGCGTTCTGCTGTTTTCCGTAACCTCTGTGTGAGTGAGAGAGTGATTGTGTATATATGTAGTCCCACGGCTGAAAGGCTACGGGGCTTGTGTGGGCCTTCACCCGCGGTTCCACTGGGGCATCGTAGGGCATAACGGTGATTCACCTCAGAGCTGTCCTACTTGGACTTCCATCCTGAGGTGACCAGGCCCGGGGATTATACGGGTACACCTTAGCCAAGACGCTCCTGAAAATTCCTCCAGGAAAGTGGCCGGGCAGGCGTCTGAGTGGTCTCCCATCTGGGGGGCACCCACCCTTTGTCTGTCACTCTTGTATGTGGTCCTGTCTCGTCTGTAAATTTGTCAGTTTTATTAGAATCCTGCTAGCAGACATACACTGGTTCAAAAATTACTCTTTTCTCTTTCTTCGTCTTCTTCTATCACTGAGGCCTCACTCTTTCTTCCTTTGCCATGTGGCAGATAGTCTTAACTCTAGTTGTCTTTATTCTCTTCCTTGTTTTGGTCATTGTGGCCTGTAAATTCTCCCAGCCACCTCCACCGGGAAAAGAGTACTTTTGCCCGTGCTGGGTCAGATTCCAGGTCGGGGAGGCCGTTGTGCCCTCGACACCTTGTAGGTAGCTTCTTTGGAACTTGTGTGGAACAAAACCCTAGATCAGAGTTATGGGTGCTCTTTCTCAGGCTGGGATGGAAAATAGGTAACTGCTTATTCTGCCAGGAAAGTGTCCAATGTTATGGGCAGTGCCCAACGGTGCATCACAGAAAGGCATATTGACACTATCCTGGATGTTGGGAGGTAGGATGTCACCACCCCAGTAAAAACTGACTGGCAGCACTTCTGCACACTCTACCGGGTGTGGCGGGTCCAAAACACACATCCGGTAGACCTCTTAGTCCACCTGTTTGTCACTTTCCGAAGCAACTGGCCATTAAAAATGTATAAGGGGGAGGATTGTGCCCGGGCAGCGCTAAACCTCCATAGTGCTTATTCTCGCCAGTTGTGGTTTGCGGGAAAAAAAAGACCGCCGCCTTACCTTGGCCCCTACCCCCTGTTCCTCTGACTAGGACTAGGAATAAACCCTAAAATCCAGTTGTCTGGTCCTTACAGGACCTGGCTGCTGAGGCCCTGCTAAAACCTGCTTTAAAGAGGGCCAAATTTTAAATTTGAGGCTTTCCAAAATTGACTTTACTACAGAGAGAGACAGGAAAGAGAGAAAAGAGAAAAGGGGAGAGAAAGTAGATAGAGGAGAGAAGAGAGGAGAGAAAGGAGACAGGAGAGAGAAAGTAGAAAGAGAGGAGAGAAAAGAGAAAGGGAGAGAGAAAGTAGAAAGTAGACAGAGGAGAGAGAGAGAAGGGGACCAGAAGCCTCAGGGGCGGAAAACTTGCCGCCAGCAAGTTCAGTTTTAAACTGACACTAAGAGCGTTTTTTTTTTCCTTTCTCTGCTGGCAGTCAGCCCCGCCCAGCTTTGAGGCAGGCCACACTGCCTCAGGGTGCAGCATTTGCATCCAGAATCTGGCTTTAAGAAAAGCTTTCTAACTCTTTGTAACAAAAGTGACTTGTTAGCATAGTCGTTAAGGTGTGGAAAACTCCGCTCTTTGTGTGAATTTAAATGGCTGTCTTTTGGAATTAGGTGGCCAAATACTGGGACCTATGACCCAAAAATTATCCAGGCTGTATGGAAAATGGTTGCAGAAACTCCTGGATACCCTGAGCAGTTTCCATGCATCGACCAATGGTTGGGTTTAGTCAAATGGCCTCCCCCATGGCTAAAGTGCTGCATAAAACAGGCTAGACTTCAGGTCACATTAGCCAGCCCAAAAGAAAGTCCCTTCTGGGCCAGCCATTCTCCCCACCCCAGCGGAGGATCAGGAATTACCTCCACCCTACTCAAGGCCCTCTAAACCAGCGCCTCAGCACCCCCCTCGACAGTACTATTAACTAAACCTTGTCCCCGCTGCACACCCGTAGCGGGGCCCCCGCACCCACCGGCAGTCCTCCCTTTCCAAGACGCACCCCAACAGAAGACAATTGTGGTCGCCCATTCTTTGTTCACATCCCCTTCTTGTCAAGTAACTTATATAACTGGAAGGTGATAGAGATCAAAAAGAGGGCCAAAACACCAAGTACGGGCACGAGCTTTAAGGGCAAGGGAAAGCTGCCGGGCTAAACCCAAAATTGGCGGCACCCATGGCATGGAAAAGGGGATTTCTATGGCCTGCAAGCCGGCAGAGATGCATCCAGTGTGAGGGGCTGTGCAGGAGGGAAGTGCTGGGGAACTGCTAAGAGTTCCCGGGAGGGGGTAGTACTGGAGAACTGCTAAGACGGCGAGAGGGGGAGAGCTAGGTACCTGCCCAGATGGAAAGTTCCCTGGGAGGGGGTAGTGCTGGGAGGCTGGGGAATTTAATGCGGTGATGTTGCCAAGGTTTTACAATGAAACTCAACATCCCCCCTTCTCTGAGAAGC
>NW_022438618.1:3068-9202 GCF_009761245.1 Sapajus apella
AATCTGTATTCCAGACGCATCGCCCCACTTGGGACAACTGCCAACAATTATTACTAATTCTGTTCACCACAGAAAAAAAAAAAAAGGCAAAATTAGACAGGAAGCCCTGAAAACCATCATAGGTCCAGGGCGAGGAAAAAGTTTTTTTCCCTCTCCCTGACCCCAATGGGACCTCAACACCTTAGGGGGGGTGTCACCAGGCTCTGAACACTTTTCACCGGTATCTTATAGAAGGGGTTATGGGAGTGGCCCACAAGCCCAGTAAACTCTCCGAGGTAGGAACTGTAACTCAGGGTCCACAGGAGTTGCTAACTGCTTTCCTTGAGCGCTTACTGGACGCCTGTTACCCTGAGGCCCGGACAATCAGCGGGCCATCAATCTGGCTTTTGTTTCCCAGTCTGCCCCAGACATCAAAAAATTTGCAAAAATTAGAGAGGTTCCAAAGAATAAATTTAACTCAGTTGTTAAAAATTGCCCAAAAAGTCTTTAACAATAAAGACACCTTAGAGGCCAAGCAAAATAAGAGAGTTACTAAGGAAGTGATAGCAGCACTCCAGGAAAAACCAGAGCTATCCCCTGGACCACAAATTAATTCGTTGATCTGGGAAATGGCACTGTCACTCATTCCCTGAGTGTCCATATCCACTCCTGTGACGGGACTTGCTCAGATCCTCATCACCTGTGCTCTGTCAGACGAGTATCTCTTGCAGGAAGCTTTATCCTCGGAGGCAGATCAACCACCTGCACCAGACTTCCTCCACAAATTTCAAGAGAGTGTAACGGGAGTATGGGCTGAAACGAGTCCCCCAGGGCTGGCAAGTCACCGCACCCCAGTAGTGGTCCAGCTATTAGCAACGGCAACTGCAGTCCAGGTGAAGCGATACCCTATGAGCTGGGAAGCCAGGCGAGGAATTGCTCCGCACATCACCAGACTCCTGAAGGGAGGAATCCTCACTACCTGTAAGTCTCCCTGGAACACCCCCTTGCTCCCCGTGCTAAAACCAGGCACACAGGACTATCGGCCTATGCAGGACTTGAGGGAGGTGAATAAACGGGTAAAATCTCTTCATCCTACAGTTCCACATCCGTACACCCTCCTAAGTCTCTTGGACCCAGAACACCATTACACTGTCTTGGATCTTAAGGATGCATTCTTTTGCATCCCACTAGCCCCTGTTAGCCAGCCTATATTTGCTTTTAAATGGACCGACCCTGATACTGGAGTCTCGGGGCAACTCACTCGGAGAAAACTGCCTCAGGGGTTCAAAACTCCCCCACTCTGTTTGATGAGGCACTTAGCCAAGACCTTGCTGCCTTCCGAGCTGAGTTCCCAGAGTGTACCTGACTCCAATACATGGATGACTTACTCTTGGCTACAAAAACCCAGGAGGCCTGTAAAGAGACCACTCAGTCATTATTAAAAACCCTGCAGACTTTGGGGTACCAGGTCTCAGCTAAAAAGGCCCAACTCTGTCAGCCAAAAGTGACTTACCTGGGCTATGTTATAGAGAAGGGCAACCGGGCACTGGCACCCAGCCGAGTCCAAGCAGTGCTGCAAATACCCAACCCTACCACAAAATGCCAAGTTCGAGAATTCCTTGGGGCAGTAGAGTACCGCAGGCTATGGCTTTTGGGATTTGCTGAGAGAGCCAAGCCCCTGTATGCCTGCGCTGGAGGAAATCAGCCCTTGATATGGACAGAGGTGGAGCAGCAGGCTTTTGACAAGCTCAAGACTGCCCTGACTGCAGCCCCAGCCTTGGCCTTGCCAGTCATCTCTAAACCTTTCCAGTTGTTTGTGCATGAAAAACAGGGAGTCGCTAAGGGGGTGCTCACCCAGACATTGGGACCCTGGTCCCGGCCAGTTGCCTACCTTTCAAAAAGACTTAATCCCGTAGCCTCTGGGTGGCCAGCTTGTTTAAGGACGGTGGCAGCTACGGCCCTGTTAGTCAGGGAGGCGAACAAACTGACCTTGGGGCAGGAGTTGAACTTAGTGGCACCCCAAACGGTGGAGTTGCTATTCCGTGGAGCTACGGGAAAATGGATGTCTAATGCCTGCATAGCTAAATACCAGGCCTTACTTTTGGACCAGCCCCGCATAAAATTTTCAAAAACCACAGTTTTAAACCCCGCCACACTGCTACCTGACAGCGAGCCAGAGAAGCCCATACATGACTGCCGACAGACAATAAATGTCCTCCATGCTGCAAGACCGGATCTCACCGACGTCCCCCTGCAGAACCCAGAGGAGGTACTGTATACAGATGGCAGCAGTTTCATGGTCGACAGAGTCAGGTATGCTGGGGCAGCTGTGGTCACTCTAGAGCGGGTTATCTGGGCCCAGGCTCTTCCACATGGAACCTCAGCCCAAAAGGCTGAACTTATAGCTTTAATAAAGGCCTTGGACTGGGCGGAGGGAAAAATTGTTAACATCTACACGGATAGCCGGTATGCTTTTGCCACGGCCCATGTGCATGGTGCCATTTATAAAAAAAGAGGATTGCTTACCTCAGAGAAAAAAAAAATCATCAAAAACAGAGAGAAAATCCTAGCTCTACTAGAAGCTATATGGAAGCCTAAGGCAGTGGCATTGATGCACTGCAAAGGACACCAGAAGGGAGATTCACCAGAGGCAAGGGGAAATAGGGCAGCTGACCTACAGGCCAGACAGGCAGCCTTGGGGCCAGTAAAACCTCTGACTCTTCTTGTGACTCTGCCGGCCCCAACCCTGCCTCCTACCCCAACGTATTTGCCTGAGGAAGAAAAACTTTGCCAAAGAACAGGGAGGACGGCAAGACTCCACAGGATGGTGGACTCTACCGGACACAAGGATTGTGTTCCCCGAGGCTCTAGGAGAGGCTCTAGTTAAGGACACACACCAGGCCACTCACTTAGTACAAACAAAACTCACCGAGCTGCTGAGGGCCAGATATTACATTCCACACTTACATGAGATTGTTAGGGAAACTACTACTCGTTGTGAAGTTTGTGCCAGGATAAATCCAGGAGACAGTAGGCCTAGTCAGGCAGGGATAAGACTCAGGGGTACTAGCCCAGGGGAACACTGGGAGGTAGATTTTACTGAAATAAAGCCCCCAGCGTGCGGCTATAAGTACCTCCTTGTGTTTGTAGACACTTTCTCTGGATGGGTCGAGGCTTTTCCTACTAGGTCAAAAACCGCACTGGTAGTAGCGAAAAAAATTGTTACAGGACCTGGTTCCTCGGTTCGGCCTGCCCCTGACACTGGGATCAGATAATGGCCCTGCATTTACAGCTCACGTTTCACAGGGCCTGGCAAAGGCCCTGGGCATATCCTGGAAACTGCACTGTGCCTATCGCCCCCAGAGTTCAGGGCAGGTTGAAAGGATGAACCGGACCATAAAGAAAACTTTGACAAAATTCATTCTGGAGACCGGTGAAAACTGGGTCAGCCTGCTTCCTTTTGTTCTCCTCCGTACCCCATGTACTCCCTATAAAAAAGCTTTACTTCTTTTGAAATTATGTTTGGAAATCCCCCTCCCTTACTCCCCAGACTTGTGAACGCCATACATGCTGGAGTCCATAACCATACACTCCTTAAGTCCTTGCAGGCACTCCAGTCTGTTCAGTCCCAGGTGCACTCGCTCATTGGGGGAACTCGACCTACCCCAGTGGATTTCACTGACCAACCGGTACCCCCTTCCAGCCAGGGGACGAAGTCCTGGTAAAGAGAGTCACTACCTCCGACCTAACTCCTCGCTGGAAAGGACCCTACACGGTAATCCTGGTCACCCCCATGGCAATCAAGGTGGACGGACTGACTGCCTGGATTCACCACTCACACGTCAAGACTGCCCCCCCCCAGGTGCAGGATGGGAAGCGGTTCCATCCTCAACGGACCCCCCAAAGCTAAGACTATTGCGCCGTTCTCGGTCATCATCCTAATCTCCCTGATTCCTGCAACCACCCTCCAAAAGGGACCCTCCTTGGCACCCACCTACTATCAATGGGTCATCACCGAGGGCTCCACTGGAGCATATGTTAGTTCCTTAAGCGGAAAGGGATCCACCCTAGTCAACCTAGCCCTGGAGTACTCTCCAGAGACCCCCATTACCTTCTCCCTGGACCTCTGTGCCCTCCTGGGCCCCCACTTAAATTTCAGGACAAGTGGAAGTATAGCTGGGTGTGGCAGTTTAGGGGCAGAGCAACAACTCCAGACCATGGGGCTATATCTGTGCCCAGGATCCACCCCGCTAAAAAGATGGAACTGTGGAGACTTAAATGAACTCTTTTGCCCCCATTGGGGTTGTGGAACTATCTCCACTATAACAGGATATACTGCAAACAGAAACTCTCATTTTTCTCACCCGAGACCCTCCCGTAAACCCCTGGCTAACATTCCTGCTCACTGGATTAGCAGGACCCCGGTTCTTAATAGTAACATTTGAACCATGCCTTCTAAACATGCTCCTCAAATTTATTCAAAAAAAAAAAAAAAAAAAACAGACTCGGTCAAATTGATGGTTCTAAGATCCAACTATGGGCCCTTGTGTCAAAAAGAGGAAACCTATTAAAGATTTAATACATGTTAAAAGAACAGGGAGGAATGTGATATTGTGCTGGCCTAAAGCCAGAACCAGAGCAAAACTATTTTATAAAATACAAAACTGTTTTTAGATAAGTTGGAATGGCTGCCCCATTCTCCTCACAATAACTACTGTCCTTGGCCTCTGTAAATAGATCTGTTAGTTTGTTCTTCAAAACTATGTAAAGCTGCTTACCTTTTCTTATCAGTAACTGCTCTCTGTGGCCCTAATGTGACAGGCAAGCAGTCCTAACCCATGCCATCTTGGCTCCTGTGACTTGTAATAAGTAACTAAGGTCTGTGATTTCCACCTTAACCAGATAATGTATAAACAAATGTTTATCTTGACTTCTGTAAACCACTTAAGTAACAAACGGAATGACAAAAGTCCCCTAGCCCTTGGAATGTCCGGAGACCCCCACCCTCATCTCTGCCCAGGAGGTAATTTACAGAATCCACTAGCCCTTGGAATGTCTGAAGCCTTTTCATCCCCATCCCCGCCCCTCAGCCCCACTCCCAAGGTGGTTTTTCGGGTATAAAAAATCGTGGCACCCTCCTGTTGTCGCCACAGGTTGGAGAGACGTGAGTCCTCTGTGGTCGCCGGCATAATAAATGACCCTACAATCTGGCATACTTTTGTCTTGTGATAACTTTCTACGCTCCGGTCAAATACAACACTAGAGCTGGGGCAGCCGTTCCCTCCACTGCCTTGGACATCAGATACGTGACTCCCCAAAAGTGCATTATCAAAATGTTAACTTTGTTTTTCGAGAGGGGGTCTCACTCTGTCACCCAGGCTGAAGTGTAGTGGCACAATCTAGGCTCATTGCAACCTCCTGGGTTCAAGCGATTCTCCTGCCTCAGCTTCCCGAGTAGCTGGGATTACAGGCTCCTGCCACCATGCCTGGCTAATTTTTGATTATTTAATACAAATGGGGTTTCTCCACGTTGGCTAGGCTGTTCTCAAACTACTAAACTTAAGTGATCTGTCCACCTCGGCCTCCCACAGTGCTGAGATTACAGGAATGAGCCACCAAACCCAACCTCACAACGTTCACTGCGTATGTAAGCATTGGTACATATAAAACACTGAAACTCCCTCAATAAATGAAGACATGTCCTTTTTGTACATCTGCATTTGTGAAAGACATTTCTCTAAATCTTGGCTACTTAGGTGACTGCATATGCAATGGAGACCTATTGAGGTTTTTGTTTTTTTTGACACAGGGACTCACTCTGTCACTCATGGTGGAGTGCAGTGGTGTGAACATGGCTCACTGCAGTCTTGATCTCCTGGGCTCCAGTGATCCTCCTGCCTAGCACTCTGAAGTAGCTGGGACTAGAGGTGTGTACCAGCTGTGATTTAAAAAACATTTTCTGTGGCTCACACCTGTAATCTCAGCACTTTAGGAGACTGACGTGGGCAGATCACCTGAAGTCAGAAGTTCAAAACCAGCCTGGTCAACATGGTGAAACCGTGTCTCTACCAAAAATCTGAAATTAGCTGGGCATGGTGGTGGGAGCCTCTAATCTCAGCTACTCGGGAAGCTGAGACAGAATTGCTTGAACCCAG
>NW_022438618.1:9302-10842 GCF_009761245.1 Sapajus apella
AAAAAACGCTGGGCGTGATGGCCTGCCCTTATAATCCCAGCTACTTGGGAGACTGAGTCAGGAGAATCACTTGAACCCGGGAGGTGGAGGTTGCAGTGAGCCAAAATCACACTGATGCACTCCAGCCTGGGTGACAGAGCAAGACTGTCAAAAAAGAAAAAAAAAAATATGCGCCTAGATAGAGGAAAAACAACAAGCAACAAAACCCCCAAAATGATAAGAACAACTGTTTCCAAGACATTTCCTCATTCATTAATTAATCAACTTTTTTTTTGAGACCAAGTTTCCCTCCTGTTGCCCAGGCTAGAGTGCAGTGGTGCGATCTCGGCTCACTGCAACCTCCGCCCCTTGGGTTCAAGCAATTCTCTCGCTTCGGCCTCCTAAGTAGCTGGGATTAGCGGCGCACACCACCACGCCAGGCTAATTTTTGTATATTTAGGAGAGACAGGGATTCTCCATGTTGGCCAGGCTGTTCTCCAACTCCTGACCTCAGATGATCTGCCAACCTTGGCCTCCCAAAGTGCTGGGATTACAGGTGTGAGCCGCCAGCTCGCACCTTTTTTTTTTTTTTTTTATCCCCCCCGCACCTTCTTAGGAACAGTTTGGTTCCAGATCCTTCCTAAGTTTCTGATTTCTAATCCTTCCTAACCCAGCTCACTGCCCCGCACCCGGCACCCTCCATTCTGCCTCACTTTCTCCTTTCCTGATTCCCACCATTTCACACACTCAGTCCTGGCCTCAGATTCCCGGCCTGGATTCTGCATTGTGCTCCGCCGTGTCATTGCACCTTCTCCTTTCCGCTCTTTCTGCTGCTTCCTCGCCTTATGTTCTAACTCGGCCAGCAGACGTTGACCACCCACACCCCTCCTCGTTGGAGTGTGCTCCTTCCCTCCTGCTGCTTCTCCATCTCCACCTCTCCATGTTCTGCTCCTGGCCTTTCCTGGCATGGGGCCCGAGCTCTGAGATCTTGCATATTTCTGGGATGCCATCCTAGTCCTCCTAATCGCCGGGAGGCAGTAGGCATGGGTTTGTCCTCCAGCTGCTGTGGGCCTGGGCGCCCCAGGTCCGTGTGGCCGGCCGACAGCACAGTTCCCGCCCCAGCGTGGTGCCGGAAGGTGCAGCCCTGTAGGCTAGTGTGGTAGCCACCTGGAGGTTGCTGTGGCGCTCGTTGGTGCCCAGCGCCCTGCCCGGGGCTTCCTGGAGGCCTCCAACTGGGACGGCGGGGTGGGGTTCCACTTGGCTGCATCTTGTCGTGAGTTGCCTTAGCAGTGTGAAGCCACCAAGGCCTCTGCTGCTCAGGTCCCCATATTCCCCATGGGGGCCAGCCGGGCTCTCGCCTCAGGCCACCACCGCCTCTCCTTTCCCGAGGCAGGAGGAGGCGATGGAGTCACCTCCAGGCACCGGCCGCTCCCCCAAGCAGCCGGTAGGGTGGAGGAGAAAGACGCCAGGAAGCAGAAGGTCCCCACCGGCAGGAGGGTCGCCCCGGGGGCTGTCTCCCCTGGTTCCTGCTGGCGAGCAGTTGCCAAGACCCTCCCTGTCA
>NW_022438618.1:10942-13399 GCF_009761245.1 Sapajus apella
GCCACCATGCCCAGCTAATTTTTTGTAGTTTTAGTAGAGGCGGGGTTCCACCATGTTGACCAGGATGGTCTCGATCTCTTGACCTCGTGATCCACCCGCCTCGACCTCCCAAAGTGCTGGAATTATAGGCGTGAGCCACCGCGCCTGGCCAAAACGTTTCTTAAATCTAGAAAACAAAACAAGTAAAGGGTGGGCACAGTGTGGCTCATGCCTGTGATCCCAGCACTATGGGAGTCCCAGGCGTGGGGAGGGAGGGGTGGGGATCACCTGAAATCTGGAACTTTCGACCAGTCTGGCCAACGAGGTGAAACCTCATCTCTACTAAAAAATATCAAAATTAGCTGGGAGTGGTGGTAAACGCCTGCAGTCTCAGCTACTTGGAAGGCTGAGGCAGGAGAATCGCTTTAACTCAGGAGGTGGAGGTTGCAGTGTGTCGAGATTGCACCACTGTACTCCAGCCTGGGCGATAGAGTGAGACTCCATCTCAAAAAAATAAAAATAAAAATAAAGGGAAAGAAATCAACAATGTTCTAACTACATGTTATAGTTACAGAGACATTAACTTAATTTTATGGATTTTTTGTTTTGCTTCATCTCGCTTAGCAGTTTTTTGAACACTTAAGTTTCCTTATTAGAGTCCTAGAAATTGTTTTTTAGTTTATTGATTTTTATTTTTATTTTTGAGATAGTGTCTCACTCTGTCGCCCAGGCTGGAGTATAGTGGCACAATTTTGGCTCACCGCAACCTCTGGCTCCCAGGTTCAAGCAATTGTCATGCGTCGGCCTCCCTAGTAGCTGGCATTACAGGCATGCACCATCACGCCTGGCTATTTTTTGTATTTTTAGTAGAGATAGGGTTTCACCGTGTCGGCCAGGCTTGTC
Source organism: Sapajus apella (assembly GCF_009761245.1). Taxonomy (NCBI): domain Eukaryota; kingdom Metazoa; phylum Chordata; class Mammalia; order Primates; family Cebidae; genus Sapajus; species Sapajus apella. The sequence goes on from NW_022438618.1 coordinate 11,825, forward strand.
TGGAAATCCTGACCACAAGTGATCTGCCTGCCTTGGCCTCCCAAAGTGCTGGGATTACAGGCGTGAGCTACTGCAGAGCTTGAGAAGGAAGGAACAATGGTCCTCCAGCTACCTCACTGGGCTGGCACAGGTGGTCACTGCCCTGTGTGGATCACCCAGCTGTTTTGGGCAACCTGAACCCCATCTGCAGGAATGCGAGGAGGAAAATACAAAAGCCTTTACATGAGCCCTGAGAAGGCAGATGCAGCAGAAACCTCTAGGAGATAACTACCCAGTCTTGTACCTACGGTGGAGAGAGAGCATATTGGTGATCATGCGTACTTACACTCTAGGGTCACCAGGTGGCACCATGACCTTGTGTGTGGCTCTGCAAAGGACGATTTGGAAGGAGTTCATCACAGCTAATGTTTAACAAGCCCCTGCTATTTGCCAATTCACTCACCCCTGGCAACAACCTAAGGATCTGAGGATTCTTATAGTATATCTTTTATAGAGAAGGACACGGAGACATGAATTATCTTGCCTAAGATCACTCAGCTAATAAGTGGTGGAGGCCAAATAGGACCTAACAGTGTGGCAGCGGAGCCCACATGCATTGATTGAACAAGTGTGTATTGAGCACCTGCCATGTACAAGGCCTTGTGTGATTAAATACAGTTATGATTAATAACACAACAATGACACATCACTGACACTTGGAGACATAAGATTTTCTCTTCTATAGGTTTCAGGCACAGAGCTGTATATCCAATAATAGCGAAACTGGTCCCACTAGTTATGACAGAAATTATGATACATTTAAATGAGTTGAGTGTTTTAGAATCCTTGACAGAAACTGAATGAGGAATGAAGTTGTTTCCATTTCACACAAAAGAAAACTGAGGTGAAGAGGGGTAAATTAATTTTGCACGGCATGAAGTAGAAATTCAAAGTATAGGAATTTGAACTTGCTTCTGACCTTTTCTGAGGCCCCCATGCTCTTGACCAATGTAAGGCCGGCTGCCTCGCAGACGGTTAAACGGACACACCCATCTCTCTCTGCGCCTGATAACTATGTCATCACCCAAGCTCGTCATCTGGCCTTGCCGCACGGCTTCCCCGTACCCGCCTCCGCATGCCAGACCCAAGCCCACATTCAGCACTAAATTATGCATTCAACCCCCAGCCCGCTGTTGATAAATCCTGCAGGAAAATTTTTTAAAGAAGCCCCGTCAGACCCTGCCCGGTAGCACTCTGCCCTGTATGCCCCCAGAAGGCCCGCTTCCCCAAGGTCCCGCCTGCCTACCCATGACCACTAGCTCCAGGTAGTCCCTGCTTCTTAGTAGCCAATAAGATTGTCATCACTTTGTTTCCCCAACAGCCAATCAAGGCCCACTTACCCAAAGTCCCACCCGCCTACCAATGGCAACTAGTTCCAGGTATTTCCTGCTTCCTGACAGCCAATAAAATTGCCTTTGCTTTGTTTCCCCAATAGCCAGTCAATCGCCTTCCCTCCCCATAAAACCCCATGACCTAAACAGTCGGGCGCGACTTCTTTGGCCCCTCCCTGGACCACAGAACCTCACCCGGGAGCTG
>NW_022438619.1:0-7490 GCF_009761245.1 Sapajus apella
CTCAAAAAAAAAAAAAAAAAAAGTAAAACCCATTATTAGTTTATAGACCACACAACAAACCATGGTGGGCTAAGTTTAGCCCATGGGCCATACCTAGTTGACCCCTGCTCTGTAGTACTGATGTCCAGTATAACTTTCCGTTCTGATGGAAATGTTCTATATTTGTGCTGTCAAATACAGTAGCCATAAGCCATATGTGGCTATCTGAGCACTTGAAATGTGGTCAGTGTGACTGAGGAACTCAATTTTCAGTTTTATTTCATTTTAATGAATTTAAATTTAAATAGCCATTTGTGCCTATGACTTCTGTATTCAATTATTATTTTCTGAGGGCTGCTGTAACAAATTACTACAAATTGGCTGGCTTAAAACAATGGAAATTATAGTTCCAGAGGTTATGAGCAAATAAGGTGTTAGCAGAGCTGTACTGCTTCTGAAGGCTCTAGGGAAGAATCCTTCCTTGCCTCTCTTCCAGTTTTTGGTGGCTTCTGGCACCCTTGGTGTTCTTTGCCTTGTAGATGCATCACTCAAGTCTCTGCCTCCATTGTCACATGGCATTCTCCGTGTGTGTGTGTGTGTGTGTGTGTGTGTGTGTGTGTGTGTGTGTGTGTCTCCAAATGTCGCTATCCTTAAAAGCACACCAGCCATTGGATTTATGGCCCATCCTAATCCAATATGACCTCATCTTTACTAATTACAATTGCAAAAACCCTATTTCCAAATGAGGTCACATTCTGAGGTTCTTGGTGGACGTGAATTTTGGGAAGACACCAATCAACCCAGGATAGATAGAGTAGCTCTAAAGCAGTGGTTCTTAAATTTAGTGTGCATCAGAATCACCTGGACTTGCTGAACCATAGCTGGCTGAGCCTCATCCTCAGACCTTCAGATTGGTAGGTCTTATTTGTCTAACAAATCCCATATACTTTGATGATGTTGCTTCAGGGATCACATTTTGGGAACTGCTGCTACAGGGCTCTTGCATTCATTTGCTAGGGCTACCATAACAAATTCCCACAAACCTGGTGGCTTAAACAATAGAATGTTATTGTCTCACAGTTCTGGAGGCTAGAAGTCTGAAGTCAAGATGCTGGGGGGGTTGATTTCTTCTGAGGGCCTTGAGGGAAGATCTATGCCAGGCCTCTCTCCTTGGTTTATAGATGGCAGTCTTCTTATTCATGTGGCATTTTCATGGTATGTGTGTCTCTGTGTCCAAGTTTCCCCTTTTTATTAGGATACCAGTTATATTGGATTGGGGCCCACCCTAATGACCTTATTTTAATTTGAATACCTCTCTAACCACCCAGTCGCCACACAAGGTCTCATTTTGAGCTACTGGGATTTAGGACTTCAACATTAATTTTTTTGAGGGATGAAATAAAATTCAACCCATAACAGAGCTTGACTATGCTTTTGGCACCTTGAGCTAAGGGGTACCTTCTTGGAGCTTACAAGATAGCTGTGCTTCTCTTGTCTTTGAACTCTGGACAGCTGGTCTGGATGAAAGTTTCTAGAACTAGGAGGCAGGAGTCTTGGCTTCCAGTTCTGCTCTGCTGACACCTGACTGGGGACTTGGACAAAGTCTTAGTGTCTCCTTGGTCTTTGGTGAGCTCTGACAATCTGTGATTCTCAGGTGACAAGACAAGGTTAGTTTTTAGTTTGTTCTTGGCCCCCAATCTGTCTTGTAGACCCTCAATTTGTGCTAATGAGACTCAGGCTAGGAATTTGATCCTTTCGGGCTCATTGATTTTTTTCTCTTTATCAATATTTTAATCATTCATTCAACAAACACTTATTGAGCATCTCTTATGTGATAGGTATTGTGCTCAATAGGACTGAGCTCTTCTTGGCTCAGTCTGGTGGTGAGAGACATATAACCAGATAATCTGAAATAACTTTTTTTTTTTTTTTTTTGAGAGACAGGGTCTCCCTGTGTTGCCCAAGCTGGTCTTGAACTCCTTCCTGGGCTTAAGTGATCCACCCACGTTGGCCTCCCAGAGTACTGAGATTACAGGCATGAACCACTGTACGCAGCCTGAGAAACACATTCGATGAGTGTTATAGCCACTGTTAAACTTTTTTTTTTGAGACAGGGTCTTACTCTGTCACCCAGGCTGGAGTGCAATTACGCAATCATGGTTCACTGCAGTCGTGACCTCCTGGGGTCAAGTGATCCTCCCACCTCAGCTCTTCCCAGTAGCTGGGACTATAGGTACATGTCACCACATCTGGCTAATTTTTGTATTTTTTAAAGAGATAGGCTTTTTCCATGTTTCCCAGGCTTGCCTTGAATTCCTGAGCTCAATGAATCTGCCCACCTTGGCCTCCCAAAGTGCTAGGATTACAGGTATGAGTCACTGCACCCGGCCAACAATTTTTTTGTCTTTTGTTTTTTGAGACAGAGTCTTGCACTGTCACCCAGGCTGGAGTTCAATGGCGTGATCTCGGCTCACTGCAACCTCCACCTCCTAGGTTCAAGCAATTCTCCTGCCTCAGCCTCCCAAGTAGCTGGGATTACATTCACCCACCACCACACCTGGCTAATTTTTTGTATTTTTGGTAGAGACAGGATTTCACCATGTTGGCCAGCTGGCCAACATTTTTAATTCGGAAGCCATTAGGCTGAGATGGCTCCAGCACATTAGTTAGGTCCCAGTGTAAACGCTAGAACAGAATTAGAGACTTCATCAATCAGAAACCTCTAACTTCTAACTAGGGACTTTTTGCTTTAACCAATCAAGAAAGTTTCTCATCCCCCGCAGTGTAGTGCTAAACTGCTTGTGGTCTAGTGCTGCCTGATTCACGAATCACTGTCTCTTTAACATTTTAATGTGTCTAAGTTTATCTTTTAACATTATGTAATAAATATCATGTGCTATGGAAACTGGGATGGTAGGGTGGGTGGTTCTGCCTGGGGGTGTCAGAAAACGCTTTAATAAAGAGATGAGCTGTATCTTTTTTGTTTTTGGGACGGAGGCTTGCTCTGTCGCCCAGGCTGGAGTGCAATGGCGCAGTCTTGGCTCACTGCAATCTCTGCCTCCTGGGTTCAAGCAATTCTCTTGCCTCAGCCTCCAGAGTAACTGGGACTACAGGCTCCCGCCACCACGTCTGGCTAACTTTTGTATTTTCAGAAGAGACAGACTTTCACCATATTGGCTAGGCTGGTCTCGAACTCCTGACCTTGTGATCTGCCTGCCTTGGCCTTCCAAAGTGATGGGCGTGATCTTGGCTCACTGCTACCTCCACCTCTTAGGTTTAGGCAGTTCTCCTGCCTCAGCCTCCCAAGTAGCTGGGATTACAGGCATGTGCCACCACACCCAGCTAATTTTGTATTTTTAGCAGAGATGGGGTTTCACCATGTTGATCAGGCTGGTCTCAAACTCCTGATCTCAGGTGATCCACCCGCCTTGGCCTCCCAAAGTGCAGAACCACCGAGCCCAGCTTTTTATTTTTATTTTTTTAGAGATGGAGTCTCACTCTGTCACCCAGGCTGGATGCAGTGGTGTGATCATAGCTCACTGCAGCCTCAAACTCCTGAGCTCAAGTGATCTTCCTGCCTCAGCCTCCCAAGTAGCTGGAATTACAGGTGTAATCCACTGTGTGGATTAATTAATGTGCCACCGTGCCCAGCTAATTCTAAAATATTTTTTTGTAGAGACAGGCTCTTGCTTTGTCGCCCAGGCTAGAATGCATCTTAAAGGCTGAATAGTAGTTCTATGGGGACAGAGGGCCAAGAGAGGTATTCTAAGAAGAAGGAACAGCTTGTGCAGTTGTTCCTGGCAGTTATGAAGAGTAATTGTGTATGGTTGATGCTCCAAGATATGTGGATGACTAGGGGCAGATGAGGCTGAAAATATGGCTTCAGAACAAGGAAGGATGTTATATGCCAGACCAAGGAGGTTAAATTTCATCTTGAGCCAAAAAGGAATTGTGAGGGTTTTTATATCAGGGGAGTTACATGTTCACATGTTTGTTTTGAGAAGCTCTGCCTGGCCTGAGGGAGGTGTTAGAGCTGAAGAGTCTAGAGGCAGGGAGGGCAGTAAGGAGGTCAGTCCTATGGCTCAAGTGACTGATGATGTGGTCTGAACCAAGGCTGGGGTCATGGCGGTAGAGAGGAGAGAACAAATTCAAGATGTTTAAGGTCTTTAGCTTGGGCAACTGCGTGTTTGGTTGTGCAGTGGCTGGTCAGGGAAGAGGAGGAAGAAGGTTTGGGTGGAGAGAATAATGTCTTCTGTTTTGGACATATGACATTCAAGGGGTCTGGGCACCACCCAGGGAGGTGTCTTAAGTCAGCTTGTGTACTGTAAGTCTGCAGCTCCAGAGAGGGACAGGGCTCATCTCATGCTATCTCCTCCTGCTTATTTCTCCAGCCACACTGCCCTTCTGTCCCTTCTTAGATTATGCTAGCCAAGTTTATTCCCACCTTTGGGCCTCTGATATTACCCTTCTTCTGGTTTTCCACATTGCTGGCTCCTCTTTCTTTTTTTTTTTTTGAGATGGAGTCTCACTCTGTCACCCAGGCTGGAGTGCAGTAGCACCATCTCAACTCACTTCAGCCTCCGGCTCCCAGGTTCAAGCAAGTCTCCTACCTCAGCCTCCCAAGTGGCTGGGATTATAGGCACCTGCCACCACATCCAGCTAATTTTTGTTTGTTTATTTATTTATTTGAGACAGAGTCTTGCTCTGTTACCCAGGCTGGGGTGCAGTGGTATAATCTCGGCGCACTGCAACCTCCACCTCCTGGGTTTAAGCAGTTCTCCTGCCTCAGCTTCCCCAGTAGCTGAGATTACAGGCACACTCCACCATGCCTGGTTAATTTTTGTATTTTTGTTAGAGACAGGGTTTCATCATGTCGGCCAGGGTGGTCTCAAACTCCTGACCTCATGATCAGTCCGCCTCAGCCTCCGAAAATGCTGAGATTACAGGCATGAGCCACTGTGCACGGCCAATTTTTTAGAGACGGGTTTAGTCATGTTGGCCAGACTGGTCTTGAACTCCTGACCTTCCACCCACCTTGGCCTCTCAAAGCGCTGGGATTACAGGCATGTGCCACTGTGCCCGGCAACTTCATTTTATTTGGTGCTCTATCCTCAGGGCCATTGAGCATCTACTATGTGCCAGGAGCATTCAGCGCATGTCTGTTGAATGAATAAATGAATGGTGGCTAAAACCTGGGAGTGAAGCAGGGGGAGAGGATGCATATTAATATTAAAGGGATCTGGCTGGGTATGGTGGCTCATGCCTATAATCCTAGCACTTTGGGAGGCTAAGGCTGAAGGACCACTTGAGACCAGGAGTTTGAGTCCAGCCTGGGCAACACAGCGAGACCCCCTCTCTCTTTATTAAGTAAGAAAATTAGCCAGGGATGGTAGCATTCACCTATAGTCCCAGCTACTTGGGAGGATGAGGCAGGGGGATCACTTGAGCCCAGAAATTTGAGGCTTCAGTGAGCTATGATCACTCTAGCCTGGGAGACAGTGTAAGAGTCAGAGTGCCTGGACTCAAATTCCCCTCTTACTAGCTGTGTTAACTGGGACCAGTGCCTCAGTTTCTTCATCTGTAAAATGTGAATAATGGTATCCATCACTCTGGGTTGTTATATGCCATGAGACCTCTCATGGCATGTTCAATAAGTATTAGCCATTATTATTAATTGAATACTACCTTATGCCAGATAATATGCAATGTATTTTCAATGCAAATTTTTGATTAATTCTCACAATAACTTGTTGAGTAAGGAATTTAAAAAATCCATGTTTTATAGCTGAAGAAATAAAGGCTAAGAAAGAGGAGGTCACGGAATCACACATTTACCAGTTGAGAGGTAGAGGCACTGGAAGTTAAGCCCAGGTTTGTCTGACTTTAATGCCTGTGCTCCTAACCATTGCACCACACTGCACTCCTCTGCAGATGTGAACTTGAAGTCCTGGTGTGGTAGAGCGAATTGGCTACAGAGGCCTGTCAGAACTCAAAGGTCCTGCCTCCTAGAGCCTTAGCTTCCCTAATCTGGCAGAGATCCTCTCCAGAAAGGCAGCACAAAGTGTATCCCAAAATGAGGTACACCTTGAGATCAGTCTTCCTACCTCTGACTGGGAAGACTGGGCAGTGGATCCGGGAGACCTTGTGAAATGTACAGCTTGGTGATCCACACCAACCTATAGACCAGAATTTTTATGACCAGTCATCACATTTCTCTCCAATTTCTAGAACCTTTGGGTAGGACAAGAGACTTCAATTAAAACGCAATCTTCCCCTTTGACCAATTACTCTTATCTTCCTACTCATTAACCTCTGCTGATACCATGATAAGTAAGAAAAAATGACTTTCAAATTAGTTCATTGGTGACAAAGTCTTCTAAGGAAACAGTGTTTTATATATATCCATAGATACATTTGTACACACCTATTCAGCTGCCCATGTGCAAACACGTGCCTGCCATGGAATTTGTATCTACATAGGTCTACATATTCCGTAGAACACAACCTTGCAAAGAACTTGCCACATGTACCAGGGCTCTTATCTACCTAGTTGTGCATACATAGCAGAAACAAATAAAAACACCTAATACAACCACACACCCACAAAACAAAACCAAAATCCAAAACCAAACTCCAAACCCACCAAATCCTGAGATGACTCTTAAGTTTGGAAGGACAGAGACTAAGCAAAAAATTAAGAATATTGCTTTCTATTCATTAAGTCCTCACTAAATACTCAAAACTGTGTTAAGCACTTTACATATACTGTCTCACCTAGTCTTCATAACAACCCCAATCAGATATTATCACTCCAGTAGTTTCTCATGGGAAGACTGAGGCTGTGGTAAAGTCCCAGTACTCCAATGCATTATATACACATAAGTCTTTTCTTTTTTTTCTTTTTTTCGAGATGGAGTTTTGCTCTTGTTGCCCATGCTGGAGTGCAATAGCGTGATCTTGGCTCACTGCAACCTCTGCCTCCCACGTTCAAGCGATTCTCCTGCCGCAGCCTCCCAAGTAGCTGGGATTACAGGCATGCACCACCACGCCTGGCTAATTTCATATTTTTAGTAGAGATGGAGTTTCTCCATGTTGGTCAGGCTGGTCTCAAACTCCTAACCTCAGGTGATCTGCCCGTCTCGGCCTCTCAAAGTGCTGGGATTATAGGCGTTAGCTACTGCCCTGGCCCAGTCTATTTTTTTTTTTTTTTTTAATTTTACTTTAAGTTCTGGGCTACATGTGCTGAACATGCAGGTTTGTTACATAGGTATACATGTGACATGGTGGTTTGCTGCACCTTTCAACCGTAATCTAGGTTTTAAGTTCGACATGCATTAGGTATTTGTCCCTCCCCTTTCTCCCCTCCTCCTGACACATCAGTCTTTTTGATATAGCTTGCCAGGGTCGCATACTTGGCAATTCAGAGAAGCAAACTTTAAGCGCAGCTGTGTTCTGACTACAAAACCTTTGTTCTTAACCACTAGGATCTTTTTTTTTTTTTTTTTTTTTTT
>NW_022438619.1:7590-13388 GCF_009761245.1 Sapajus apella
AAGTGCTGGGATTACAGGCGTGAGCCACCGCGCCCGGCCAACCACTAGGATCTTAACCATTTGTATTTTGTTTTATTTTTTTTGAGACAGTCTCACTCTGTCACCAGGCTGAAGTGCAATGGCCCAATTATGGCTCACTGCTAACTCTACCTTCTGGGTTCAAGTGATTCTCCTGCCTCAGCCTCCCAAGTAGCTGGGACTACAGGTGCATACTACCATGCCCAGCTAATTTTTGTATTTTTAGTAGAGATGGGGTTTCACCATGTTGGCCAGGATGGTCTCGATCTCCTGACCTCATGATCGGCCTGCCTCAGCCTCCCAAAGTGCTGGGACTACAGGTGTGAGCCACTGCGCCTGGCCACCATTTGTATTTTGTTAAGAAAAAAAAATCAATTACTTCACGGCCTTTTGGCTAAGATCAAGTATAGAAAAAAATTTCCAGTGACACTGGTTAAAACACTGTAAAAAAGACTTTTTTCAAGACCATCATGATAGGTATAGGAACAATGGGATATTATAGTGGGAGAGAGAGCGATTGGGTTTGATTCTGAATATAGCATGGGTAAATGGGAATTAGTAGCCAAGGAGCAGGGTGGGGGGCCAGTGAATGGAAAATTAGGAGGTATCAGGGAAGAGGGATTCTGGCTAAACCTACCTAACAGGATTCCTGCTGAAGATAGGCCAGGGTAACCAGTCATTACCTGATGATGGTAGAGGATGAGGAACCTGATCAGATATTGAGGGTGATCAGATATCAAGGGTAGGGGTACCCTTGCAAAACTGACTTGTAGGGTTCTTTGCTAAAACTGTATATATATATATATTTTTGGGACAGAGTTTCGGTTTTGTTGCCCAAGCTGCAGTGCAATGGCACAACCTTGGCTCACCACAATCTCTGCCTCCCAGGTTCAAGTGATTCTTCTGTCTCAGCTTCCTGAGTAGCTGGTATTATAGGCATGTGCCACCATGCCTGGCTAATTTTGTATTTTTAGTGGAGATGGGGTTTCTCCATGTTGGTGAGGCTGGTCTTGAACTCCTGACCTCAGGTAATCTGCCCACCTAAGCCTCCCAAAGTGCTGGGATTACAGGTGTGAGCCATTGCACCTGGCTAAAGCTGTATTTTATGAGGAAGTACACATATATAGGCCTAGCAGAAGGTTCAGGAGCCTGATTAAAGTTTAGTCAAGCAAACAATCTTTGCCAATGTCTATGTCAGGGATAGAGAGAAGAAACAGGAATTTATTTTTATTTTTATTATTGTTTTTTGAGTCCGAGTCACACTCTGTTGCCCAGGCTGGAGTGCAGTGGTGCAATTTCAGCTCACTGCAAACTCTGCCTCCTGGGTTCAAGAGATTCTTGAGCCTCAGCCTCTTGAGTAGCTGGGATTACAGGCATGATGCATCACCACACCTGGCTAATTTTTTGTATTTTTAGTAGAGATGAGGTTTCACCATGTTGGCCAGGCTGGTCTTGAACTCCTGACCTCAAGTGATCCACCTGCCTTGGCCTCCCAAAGTGCTGGGATTACAGGTGTGAGCCACTGCACCCGGTATGAATTTAATTTTTACTGAACAGCAGCATGAATCATCTCCTATCACCATCATCTTCAATTTAGAAGGAGCAGCTAGCTACTTAAAAAAAATTGTAGCAAAATACACACAATATAAAATTTACTTATTAAACCATTTTTATGTAAACAACTCAGTGGCCTTACGTACTTTCTTTTTAAAAATTATTTTCATTGATACATAATAATTATACATGTTAAAGGGTTTATGTGATATTTTGATACATGCATACAATGTGTAATCAATTTGGGGTAATTAGGATATTCATCACCTCAACCTGTTTTTTTTTCTGAGATGGAGTTTCCCTCTTGTTCCCCAAGCTGGAGTACAATGGTGCGTCCTTGGCTCACTGCAACCTCTGCCTCCCAAGTTCAAGCGATTCTGCCTCAGCCTCCTGAGTAGCTGGGATTACAGGCATGCACCATCAGGTCTGGCTAATTTTGTATTTTTAGTAGAGACGGGGTTTCTCCATGTTAGTCAGGCTGGTCTCAAACTCCTGACCTCAGTGATCCACCCACCCCAGCCTCCCAGAGTGCTGGGATTATAGGCATGAGCCACCATGCCAGGCCAGAGATACACTTTTTTAGCTCCTGCATATGGGGGAGTACATATAATATTTGTCTTCTGGGGAGGGACGCTGGGGGGTGGGGAGTTGGGGAGAGATAGCAAGGGGAAAGATGCCAGATGTAGGTGATGGGGAGGAAGGCAGCAAATCATACTGCCACGTGTGTACCTATGCAACAATCTTGCATGTTCTTCACATGTACCCCAAAACCTAAAATGCAATAAAATAAATGGAAAATAAAGTAAAAGAAATATTTGTCTTCTGTGCCTGGCTGTTTTCATTTAACATAGTAGCCTCCTGTTCCATCCAGGTTGCTGCAAATGACAGGATTTTATTCTTTTTTTGTGGCTGAATAGTATTTCATTGTGTATATATACTTTTCTCATTTATCAGTTGATGGGCACTTAGGTTGATTCCATATCTTACTTTTTGTGAATACTGCTGCAATAAACATGGGTGTGCAGATATCTCTTTAATATACCAATTTCCTTTTCTTTTGGGTATATGATTGCTGGATCATATAGTAGATCTATTTTTAGTTTTTTGAGGAACCTCCACAGTTTTCCATGGTGGCCATACTAATTTCCATTCCCACTAGCTTTCCCCTTTCTTTGCATCCTCACCAGCATCTGTTATTTTTTTGTCTTTTTGATAATAGCCATTTTAACTGGGGTGAGATGATATCTCATTGTGGTTTTAATTTGCATTTTCCTGGTGATTAGTAATGTTGAGTGTTGAGCATTTTTTTTTTTTTTTTTTTTACATCTTTTTTTTTTTTTTTTTTTTTTTTTTTTTCTTTTTTTTTAAAAAGACAAGGTCTTGCTATGTTGCCCAGGCTGGAGTTGAACTCCTGGGCTCAAATCATCCTCTCACTTCAGCCTCCTGAATATGTATGTCTTCTTTTGAGAAATGTCTATTCAGATCCTTTGAGTGGTATTAAGTACTTTCATGATGTTGTACAACCATCATTACTGTTTCCAGAATTTTTTTTTTTTTTTTGAGATGGAATCTCACCTTGTCACCAAGGCTGGAGTGCAGTGGTGTGATGTGGGCTCACAGCAACCTCTGCCTCCCGGGTTCAAGCTATTCTCCTGCCTCAGCCTCCTAAGTAACTTTGATTATAGACATGTGCCACCATGCCCTGCTAATTATTGTATTTTTGGTATAGATAGGGTTTCACCATGTTGGCCAGGCTGGTCTTGAACTCCTGACCTTGTGATCCACCTGCCTCAGCCTCCCAAAGTGCTGGGAGTAAAGGCGTGAGCCACTGTGTCCAGCTATTTCCAGAACTTTTAAATTGTCCCAAACAGAAACTCTGTATCCATTAAACAATTCAACTTCCCATTACTTCCCCTTCCCCTAGCTCCTGGTAACCACTATCCTATTTTCTGTCTCTCTGAATTTGCCTGTTCTAGGTGTCTCATAGAATGTTGAATATTTTCAAGATTCATCTATGTAGTAGCATGTAATGAGGTATAATATGATTGGGTCTTGCAATGAGGTGATGCTGGGAGGCATTATCTGATTGGATCCTGCTCTGGGATAATACCAGAGCTCCATCTGATTGGATCCTGGATCCTGCTATGCAGTGTCCAGTTTTATTTGTTTTTATTTTTATTTTTTTATTTTTTTATTTTTTTGGGATGGAGTTTCACTCTTGTTACCCAGGCTGGAGTGCAATGGCGCGATCTCGGCTCACCGCAACCTCCGCCTCCTGGGTTCAGGCAATTCTCCTGCCTCAGCCTCCTGAGTAGCTGGGATTACAGGCAGGCGCCACCATGCCCAGCTAATTTTTTTGTATTTTTAGTAAGACGGGGTTTCACCGTGTTGACCAGGATGATCCACCCGCCTCGTGATCCACCCGCCTCGGCCTCCCAAAGTGCTGGGATTACAGGCTTGAGCCACCGCACCTGGCCAATTTGTTTTTATTTTTTTAGAGACAGGGTTTCACTCTTTCACTCAGCCTGGAGTGCAATAATGTGATCATAGTTCATCGTAACCTTGAACTCCTAGGCTCAAGTGATCCTCCTACTTCAGTTTCCCAAGTAGCTAGGACTACGGGTGCATGCTACCACACCCAGCAAATTAAAACAACAACAGCAAAAAATTGTACAGAGGGGTGTCTCACTATGTTGTCCAGGATGGTCTCAAACCCTTGGGCTCAAGTGATCCTCTTGCCTGGACCTCCCAAAGTTCAGGCATGAACCACTGTGCCCAGCCAGTATCTGCTTCTTGATTCAGTCCCTGCTGTTGAGTCTGAGCAGTTAGATTCCCCCTATGGTTACACACTTGGTTCATCTGGACAGGCTCAGGCTATGTGACTTGAGGGTCCATGGCAACTGAAAAACAACTCACAACTTTGTTACAAAAAAGTTGAACCAGATTGGGGGAAAAAAAAGAAAGAAAAACAAAGTTGAACCAGATTGGTCTAGTGTGGCTATATCTCAATAGATACATGTTAGTTGAATCATAGAAGGAACTAAACCAGACTTGAAAAATTATAAAGTCAAGTCAAATTTACTTCTTTTTTTTTTTTAATGCCTTTCCCCACGTCTGTGATGCTCTCTTTTCTTTTCCTCCTCTGTTACTCCAAGAAAACATTCTTAGGACAGGACCTAATGAGAAACAGTGTGGAGCAGTAGAAAGAACCCTGGACTGGAATCAGGATACCAGGGTTTCACCTTGGCTTTGTCACTGGATAATCATAAGTTCTTTCTCTCTGGGATTATACTCCCCATGAGTAACAGAAGAGAGCTTGCTTGGCTAATCTTTAGGTTTCCTTCCAATTCTGGTTTTCCAGATTTTAGGCTACACCCAGACTAAGATGACAGGGTATTTTGCATTGAAACACAGGACAAGAGGAAGAAAGGGAGAATGGTGAAATTCTAGGCATCATCATGTGGCTGGGAGAGCTATTTTCCCATAATGATGCACCCTATGAAAACAGAGGTAAGGCAGATCCTTTTCCTAGTCCCTGAAACCTGCCAGCTGGCAAATTCAGCACTGACTCACACTGAAGCAAGTAGCAGAGGACACTATGGAGCAATCCCTGGGAGCAGGGCCTCTTGCCTGATTGGTCTGAATCCCTGTGGGCAGCTGGTATGAATGGGTCCAGATTCCTGGATACTCCCTGGGACTTCATTAGGAATTAGTAGGCCTTTTGGGTAAGCTGGTGACTGGAGAGGCAGGAGAATTGGGGTTTACTCCTGAGTCTGTCACTTGCTAGTTGTGTGGCTTGAACAAATCTTTTCTCTCTGGGTGTCGGTTTCTCTATCACCTAAAGGAGTTGAAGGCTATGGCCTTCTTCCACACTTTGGCTACCTCAACCTTCCAGTTCCTCAGATACATCATGATCTTTTCATGTCCTGGGCATTTGTTCACCTGGAACACTTCCTCAACTCCATCTCCTACCGAACTCACCTGATTCACTCCTTCATGGCATGTCCTTTAGGAGCCAGGCTACCTCCATGTGAGAGAGTATTGAGTGGAATACAATGTGGAATGGTGAGGACTGTGGAAAACTGGAGATTGTATATTCCACTGAAGCTATTCAAGTACTTAAAAAAAAATTCTTGACAATTAGGCCATTCCAGGTTTTATATATATATAAAAAGATACTACATTGTATATTATGTATTTTTACTACAGTAGAAATATATATATAT
>NW_022438620.1:0-2160 GCF_009761245.1 Sapajus apella
TCGTGTGCATGTGTCCTTATAGTAGAGCTATTTATAATCCTTAGGATGTCTACCCAGTAATGGGATTGCTGGGTCAAATGGAATTTCTATTTCTAGGTCCTTGAGGAATTGCCACACTGTCTTCCACAATGGTTGAACTAATTTACACTCTTACCAAGTGTAAAAGTGTTCCCATTTCTCCACATCGTCTCCAGCATCTGTGGTCTCCAGATTTTTTAATGATCGTCATTTTAACTGGCATGAGATGGTATCTCAATTTAGTTTTGATTTGCATTTCTCTAATGACCAGTGATGATGAGCATTTTTTCATATGTTTGTTGGCCTCATGTATGTCTTCTTTTGTAAAATGTCTGTTCATGTCCTTTGCCCACTTTTGAATGGGCTTGTTTGTTTTTTTCTTGTAAATCTGTTTTAGTTCTTTGTAGATTCTGGATATCAGCCCTTTGTCTGGTGGGTAGATTGCAAAAATTTTTTCCCATTCTGTAGGTTGCCAATTTAATCTAATGACTCTTTCTTTTGCTGTGCAGAAGCTTTGGAGTTTGATGAGGTCCCATTTGTCTATTTTGGCTTTTATTGCCAGTGCTTTTGGTGTTCTGGCCATGAAGTCCTTCCCTATGCCTATGTCTTGAATGGTTTTGCCTAGGTTTTCTTCTAGGGTTTTTATGGATTAGGTCCTATGTTTAACTCTTCAATCCATCTGGAGTTAATTTTAGTATAAAGGGCTGTTGAGTTTTGTTGAAGGCCTTCTCTGCATCTATTAATTGCTGCCTCAACTTCAGTCCTTGTTATTGGTCTATTCAGGCTTTCAACTTCTTCCTGGTTTAGGCTTGGGAGGGTGCAAGTGTCCAGAAAATTATCCATTTCTTCCAGGTTTATTAGTTTATGTGCATAGAGTTGTTTGTAGTAATCTCTGATGGTAGTTTGTATTTCTGTGGAATCGGTGGTGATATCCCTTTATCCTTTTTTATTGCATCTATTTGATGCTTCTCTCTTTCCTTTTTTATTAATCTGGCTAGTGGTCTATTGTGTTGATCTTTTCAAAAAACCAGTTCCTGGATTTGTTGATTTTTTGAAGGGTTTTTTGTGTCTCTATCTCCTTCAGCTCTGCTCTGATCTTAGTTATTTCTTGTCTTCTGCTAGACTTTGAGTTTATTTTTGATATTGCTCCTCTAGCTCTTTCAGTTTTGATGATAGGGTGTCAATTTTAGATTTTCCTCGCTTCTCATGTGGGCATTTATTGCTATAAATTTCCCTCTAGACACTGCTTTAAATGTGTCCCAGAGATTCTGGTACATTGTGTCTTCATTCTCGTTGGTTTTGAAGAACATCTTTATTTCTACTTTCATTTCATTGTTTTTCCAGTTGACATTCAGGAGGCAGTTGTTCTGTTTCCATGAAGTTGTGTGGTTCTCAGTTTCTTAATCCTGAGTTCTAATTTGATGGCACTGTGGTCTGAGAGACTGTTATGATTTCTGTTCTTTTGCATTTGCTGAGCAGTGATTTCCTTCCAATTATGTGGTCTATTTTAAAGTAGGAGTGATGTGGTGCTGAGAAGAATATTCTAACTGTGGATTTAGAGTGGGCAGTTCGGCAGATGTCTATTCTGTGGATTTGGAGTGGAGAGTTCTGCAGCTGTCTATTAGGTTCGCTTGGTCGAGATGTGAGTTCAAGGCCTGGATGCCCTTGTTAATTTTCTGTCTTGTTGGTCTGTCTAATATTGACATTGGAGTGTTAAAGCCTCCCACTATTATCGTGTGGGAGTCTAAGTCTCTTTGCAGGTCGTTAAGAACTTGCTTTATGTATCTGGGTGCTCCTGTGTTGGGTGCATATATATTTAGGATAGTTAGCCCTTTTTGTTGGATTGATCTTTTTACCATTATGTAATGCCCTTCTTTGTGTCTTTTGATCTTTGTTGGTTTAAATTCCATTTTATCAGGGACTAGGATTACAACTCCTGCTTTTTTATTTTTGCTCTTCATTTGCTTGGTAAATCTTCCTCCATCCCTTTATTTTTGGCCTATGTGTGTCCTTGCACGTGAGGTGGGTTTCCTGAGTACAGCATACTGATGGATTTTGACTTTTTATCCAATTTGCCAGTCTGTGTCTTTTGATCAGGGCATTTAGCCCATTTACATTTAAGATTAATATTGTTATGTGTGA
>NW_022438620.1:2260-13429 GCF_009761245.1 Sapajus apella
TTTTTTTTTTTTTTGAGACAGAGTCTCGCTCTGTCACCAGGATGGAGTGCAGTGGTGCAATCTTGGCTCACTGCAACCTCCACCTCCTGGGTTCAAGCGATTCGTCTGCCTCAGCCTCCCAAGTAGCTAGAACCACAGGCATGTGCCACCACACCCGGCTAATTTTTGTATTTTTAGTAGAGACAGGGTTTCACCACATTGGCCAGGATGGTCTTGATCTCTTGACCTCGCGATCCATCCACCTTGGCCTCCCAAAGTGCTGGGATTACAGGCATGAACCATTGCACCCAGCCATTTAGTGCTTCTTTCAGGAGCTCTTGTAAGGCAGACATGACGGTGACAAAATCTCTCAGCAATTGCTTCTCTGTAAAGGATTTTATTTCTCCTTTGCTTACAGAGCTTAATTTGGCTGGCTATGAAATTCTAGGTTGAAAGTTCTTTTCTTTAAGGATGTTGAATATTGGCTCCTACTCTCTTCTGACTTGTAGAGTTTCTGCTGAAAGATCCACTGTGAGTCTGATGGGCTTCCTTTTGTGAGTAACCCGACCTTTCTCTCTGGCTGTGCTTAGCATTTTTTTCTTCATTTCAATACTGGTGAATCTGATGATGATATGCCTTGGGGTGGCTCTTATTGAGAAATATCTCTGTGGTGTTCTCTGTATTTCCTGGACTTGAAAGTTGGCCTGCCTTGCTAGGTTGGGGAAGTTCTCCTGGTAATATGCTGAAGATTGTTTTCCAGCTTGGATTCTTTCTCCCTGTCACATTCAAGTACGCCTATCAAATGTAGATTAGATATTTTCACATAATCCCATATTTCTTGGAGGCTTTATTTCTTTTTACTCTTTTTCCTCTTAACTTGCCTTCTCATTTTATTTCATTGAGTTGATCTTCAATCTCTGATATCCTTTCTTCTGCTTGGTTGATTTGGCTATTGAAACTTGTGTATGCTTTGTGAAGTTCTCATGGTGTGTTTTTCAGCTCCATCAAGTCGTTTATGTTCTTCTCTAAGCTGGTTATTCTAGTTATCATTTCGTCTAACTTTTTTTTAAAGGTTCTTAATTTCTTTGCATTGGGTTAGAACATGTTCTTTTAGATCAGAGAAGTTTGTTATTACCCACTTTCTGAAGCCTGCTTCTGTCAATTCATCAGACTCATTCTCCATCCAGCTTTGTTCTCTTGCTGGTGAGGAGTTGTGATCACTTGTAGGAAGAGAGGCATTCTGGTTTTTGGAGTTTTCATCTTTTTTGTGCTGGTTCCTTCCCATCTTCATGGATTTATCTACCTGTGGTCTTTGTATTTGGTGACTTTCGGATGGGGTCTCTGAGTGGATGTCCTTTTCGTTGATGTTGAAGCTATTTCTTTCTGCTTGTTAGTTTTCCATCCAACAGTCAGGCCCCTCTCCTGCAAGACTTCTGGAGGTCCACTCCAGACCCTGCTTGCCTGAGAATTACCCACAGGGACTGCAGAAGAGTAAGGTTTGCTGCCAGTTTCTTCTTCTGTTTTCTTAGTCCCAGAAAGGTACCCACCAGATGTCAGCCAAAGCTCTCCTTTATCAGGTGCCTCTTTGGATATACGGGGGTCAGGGAGCCACTTGAGGAGACAGTCTGTCCATTATCAGAGCTCAAGTGTTGTGCTGAGAGCTCCGTCGTTCCATTTAGAGCTGTTGGGCAGGTACGTTTAATTCTGTTACAGCAGAACTCATAACCACCTCTTTTCCCAGGTGCTTTGTCCTGGGAAGCTGGGGCTTTATTTATAAATTCCTGATGTACTGCTGCCTTTTTTCAGAGATGTCCTGCTCCACATGGAGGTAGTCTAATCACAGCCTGTCAGCAGTGGCATTGCTTAGCTACTGCGGTCTCTGCCCAGCTGCTGTGTACACTTCCTTGCAGTTTTGTTTATAGAGGTATGTTTAGAACTGCCTCAGTAATGGCAGTCTGCCTCAGTAATGGTGAATTGCCTCGGTAATGGTGGACTGCCTCAGTAATGGTGGACTTCTTTGGTAGTTCTGGTCGGCATCAGAGATGGTGGACTGCCTCGGTAGTGGTGGACTGCCTCAGTAATGGGAGACACCCTTCCCTGCACAGAGCTGGACCATCCTGTGTCCAGCTGTGCTTGCTTTGAAACTCTCAATCCAGAGTGTTTCAGATTGCTGGTCTTTGTGGGGATGGGACGTGCTGAGCCGGATCACCTGGCTCCCTGCTTTCAGCCCACTCTTTTTCAGTTGAATGGGCGGTTCTGTCTCCCAGGTGTTCCAGGTGCCAGTTGAAATGGCTGCCTAGATTTGTGTGAGTTTTTCTGTGGAAACCCATGGTGCCAGCTGAAACAGCTGTGCTGGAAACTCATGGTGCTTTTTGGACTGGGAATCTCCTGTTCTGTGGGCACTAAAAACTGTGGGAGAAGCCCACTGTCTGAACTGCCATGCTGGAGTGGATGGAAAAGCACCCGATGGCCTCTGTGGGTAGGGATGGGGGTCCTCCAGGGATTGCACTTCCTGGGTGAGGCAGTGCCCTGCCTGTCCTCAACTTGCCTTTCTTGGGCTACACCCACTGTGCAACCAGTCCCACTGAGATGCACCTGGTACCTTATTTGGAATTGCAGTGATCAGTCACCCCCTGTGTTGCTCTTGCTGGGAACTGCACTCCAGAGCTGTTCTTATTTGGTCATCTCGAATCTCTCCCAAGGTGGTTTTTTTTTTTTTTTTTTGCATGTGCTAATGGTGTTAGAGTGTGAAACTATTAGTCCTTTCAGGCTTTTCCGATGAATTTGAAACATCCACAGTGAAATCCCTTATATGCTGTCCTGTGGTGCTGACAGGGAGAGAAGAACAGCAAGGACTGTCAAATGCCTGGATTCCCCTCCACTATCCCCAGGGGAAATCCACTAAAACCTGTGTCCTGTGCTGTGTGTTGTGAATGAGTCAAAATGACCAAAAGAAAACAAAGGATTCCCAGGAAACTCCATCCATATGAAATCCTTACAGCTAGTGCTCGACTTACGACCAATATTGGTTCCGACAGACCGGTTGTAACATGATTTGGTCGTAAGTTGAGTAGGCTATATGCACGTGGAGATAGTAGTGCTGCCGGAAGCTGGTCCACACTGTCGTATGCCCAGCTGGGCAACGTTTGCGCTGCCAGACGCGGAGCAGTCGTGGCTAGCGATTGTGGTCGTAAAGTTGAATAGTTGTAAGTTGCATAGGTCGTAATTCGATCAATACCTGTAATCTGCAGGATAAGTACAATGGATGAGAAGCTGAAGACACTAATGAGAAAACTTTGTGGTTGTGAAGGGAAACTCTAACCCTGGGGGAAGAGGAAAGGACAGGAAAAGTTGGAAACTCACCCCAGAGCCATGATTACTACTTATGAGTAAGAAGGACACTTATTGGAAAGGTTGGAGGATGTCCCCATGTGTTCAGGGCCCTTCACCACTTGGTCAACTAGGTCTGCAGAGTAATGACCTCGCTGCATCAGCTCCATTCTGGCCTCTGTCTTGTGATAGTTCTTTGTAGATTTGTTTTCTCCTCTCTCATGATTTATTTGTTCTCTCAACTGCTAGCTCAATTCTCCTTTTAATTCTTAGTTTATTGAAGAGGTTCACATTTAGCTTAGAACATTAAAACCTTTAAAGACATTTTCATCTTAAACTCATCAAATCTAATCATCTCTCTTCAGGAGTGCCCATCTCCGTTTGTTTTCTCCTTTCCTTTGGGGTATGGCCCTCGTTTCTACCTGAGTACAGCTCTTACTTTCACGTGCATGAGTCAAACCATCACACAACCAGAAACATCTTGTAGGAATGTACCCTACCATCCATCTCCCCAGCCTTCATGTGCACAGTGGCTGTGCCTTCAGCTGTGATACATGATTAGGAATTTCCATTTAAAAAGTGTCTTTCATTATTCTTCAAAATGAAGTTCTTGGACCTTAAATACCTTCAAGATTCAATATTCTTCTCTGTTCCTTTGTTGTTAATATTATTCCATTAAAATTCATTGGGAATATCAGTGACGTAGAAGTGACCTGCCTACCCATCGCATCGTCTGACTTCTGCCTAACTGACCACCCAGGAGCTTGTAGTTGATGGGGCCATCTGGACCTTTATCAATAAAAGGTTTGCAATTTATTAGGGAACGACTGAGATCAGCAGGTGCCTGAGCTCCTAAGACACAGATGTGGTCCTGCAGTAGAGTCTGTGTTACTGAAATCACATCTGTGTATAATTCATGAACTATACACAGCCAAGAAGCTGCTGCCAGCTTCTGGCCATTCCTGGGTAGCCCAATGGGGGTTGTCCACAGAAGGATGGATGCAGGATATGGATATTAG
The DNA here is from genome assembly GCF_009761245.1 of Sapajus apella. NCBI lineage: Eukaryota > Metazoa > Chordata > Mammalia > Primates > Cebidae > Sapajus > Sapajus apella. The sequence goes on from NW_022438620.1 coordinate 6,589, forward strand.
AAAGTGATGTGGTGTCGGGGGCATTGACAGCCAAATTTCATTGAAAGTCTCTTCTGCCCTTGGTACTTAGGGATGTCTGGGAAGAAGGGAATAAAACTGAGACCCCATGTATCTCCTCATTAAGTTAGAGATTCAGTGCAATTTTAGAAAGTTGAAGAAATAAACTATACTTTCAGGGATCATGTCTATAGTTCATTTGAGGAAGCTGAAGAAAAACAGTGATGTGGGTGATGTTGGTGTGGTTTTCTGTGACATACTTATGAGACAGCAGAAGATGGTCAGTGGGCAGTCTACATCCAGCTGGTACTCATTGTCCATTTGTTACTTCCAAACAAAAGATAACAGACATCTTGTGTGTTACAGACACCAGGGATTGTTTCAGAGACCTTGATCAAAAATGGCCAACAGGGCCATGACACAATTTTATATGACAGCTACTATTTTTGCCGACTTCATGTGGAAATCTGAGAGCTGTGCCCAGCCTCAGGGGGCTGCTTCTCCTTCCAGGAGACAGAGCTAACAGAGTTATTTGGGATTAGTCTGTGTGGGTCTTCATAAGAAGACAACAGTTGTGGGTGGTTTAAAGAACAGACACTGACTTTTATCACAATTCTGCAGTCTGAATGTTGAAGATCAAGGTGCTGTCAGGGTTGGTTCTTGGTGAGGCTTCTTCCTGGCTGCACAGGGCCACCTTCTAGTGCACTACGTCTCAACATGGCTCTTCTCTGCGTGCACGTGAAAAATGAGAGGTCTATGGTGTTATTTCATCTTCTTACAAAGACAACAGGTCTATTGCATTAGGTTCTCACACTTATGACCAAATTTAACCTTAATTATATCCTTACGATTCTGTTCTCCAATATAGATCCATTGGATTTAAGATTTCAGCATATGAATTTCAAAGAGGGCAAAATTCAATTGATGACACAAATCAAGAGATGCTGGGAAGAATTAGCATTTTTTAAAATCAGTAAGGTTTGTAATGGGTCCTGCAGTAACATGTAAGAAAGTTCCTAGTAATTGTTGAAACTTCAACTGTAAGAGAAAAATGTCTTCCTCCTTTCTTTGCTGGCACAAGGATGTGAGGAAGCAGAACCACAGATAATAAAGAAAGGAGCCATGGACACAGCTCCAGTGCTGGCGGGGAGGGAGCCCACTGAGCAGATGAGGAAGCCCCGCTCTCCCTGCAGGTGCTCCAGACCCGGCCTCGGGCTCTGTGGGCCCTGCGCACCCCCTGCTGGTCCTGAGCAGCACCTGTGCCCACCCCGCCGCCTCCCTGCAGGGAGGTTTGTGTCTGGGCTCACACTCACCTCCCCTCACTGTGTCTCGCACAGTAATACACGGCCGTGTCCGCCGCGGTCACAGAGTTCAGCCTCAGGGAGAACTGGTTCTTGGACGGGTCTGCTGATATGGTGACTCGACTCTTGAGGGACGGGTTGTAGTAGGTGCTCCCACTATGATAGATGTACCCAATCCACTCCAGCCCCTTCCCTGGAGGCTGGCGGATCCAGCTCCACCAGTAACCACTACTGATGGAGTAACCATAGACAGCGCAGGTGAGGGACAGGGTCTCCGAAGACTTCACCAGTCCTGGGCCCCACTGCTGCAGCTGCACCTGGGACAGGACCCCTGTGAACAGAGAGACACACGGTGAGCCCTGGGCTCAGAGGCAGCCCCCATAAATTCATATCTGCACCCCTGAGACACTCACGTCTGGGAGCTGCCACAAGGAGGAGGAAAAACCACAGGTGTTTCATGCTCTTGCATGTGAGGTCCATGACTCTCAGAAAGCCTTTCCCATGTGAGCAGGACCCTGAATTTAAGGAAACGTGTGGTGGTTTCCTGTGGGTGCCTAAGTGAGGATTTGCATGTGGGTGGTGCCTTTGCATGGAGCAGTGAAAAGGGATGAGCAGGCCCCAGTCTTTCAGGCTCTCCCTGGGAGGAGGATGCTGGCTGTGCCCTCTGAGAACTCAGTTGTCTTCCTGGGGCCTCCCCTCCCCAAGGCCAGAGTCCTCTTCTACCAGGTAGGGAGATGTGCTGAAGGAACTGGTCTGGGAGATAAGTGTGATCATGGATCACAGACAGATTTTGGAATAGGGTCAATACCGCTCTACCCTTAAAAATTCACATAAGACAAACCTCACATTCAGGTCATCTAAATTGTCATTTACCTATTCAGACACATTGAAACAGGAGCTGAATGTAACAATCACAATGAATTCAGACAAGCCTGGATTCATCTGACGTTTATTTTAGTTCAGAACACCTGTCATGATTAGAGGGAAGCTCCCTGTCCCAGGGAGTGGGTCATTTTAAAAAAGCACCTGAGAGCTGCCCTCTGCAACCTTTTGGAGTTCAAGATTCTGTCTGAGATCTCAGGAGAAGGTAGTGGGACATACTGCCATCCTTCTCAATGTGTGACTCTGAAGATGTGGCCAGACCTCTAAACACTTCTGTGTCAATATATGTAGACTGGGGATGGCAGTGACAGCTTCAGACACAAACTTTATAACAGGTCAGCTCTGCAGGATAGTCTCCAAGATCTGTGCAACTGCCATTCCTGGGAACCAGAGATGGCCTCTGTGAGCTCTCCCTTCTGAGAGCACAGGGAACTCTGGTCCTTCCCTGACAGATCATACCTGTGAAACATGGCTGGACAATGACACTCAAGCCCAGAGTCCTTACACACATATTTATCAATTCAGATTCATCTGTTTCTGAAAGACTTTCTCCTCCATTGAATTGTGTAAACCTACCCTGGGGTGTGTGGTATTGCAACTTGGGTATTTGACATTAGTTTGGTGAAATGTCAAAGTCAGTATATATTAATTTATCTTTCTTTTTTCTGTTACAGACAGATACTTGTTCCGTTAGTAAATAACGTATCTCCATGGATGTAGGTAACAGGAGAGTCATCAGAAGTTGGGTGTGTCATAAACTTAGGACAAACCTGGGCTCTCTTCCTGGGACCTGAACAAGTGAACTGACCTTCTGTGAGATAACAGAGCAGAAGAGACAGACTCAACATCCAGAGCCAGGTGAGCTCCTTACCTACCAGGTGGTCTCTGGGCCTTTTGTTTGAACAGATCCAGAAAGACCTTCATCTACTGGATCCTTTCACACCCTCAGGAGAATTATGAACATTGGGGGAAATTGAGATAAATTTTTATTTACAGAGAATAATTCATAGGCTTGTAGACATTTATGTGGGTATGTACAGGGATGCTAGGATATGCTCATACACAGAATAGAAAAAATTGTGGTTCGTGGAGAGAAAACCAAAGAACTGCTGAATATGTAGGTACTGTTTACCACAAATGTGTCAGGTCACTAGATCATGTTATAATGCTAGAGGTAAAACTTCCCAATGTTGCCATAGAGACAAAATGCAAAAGAGTAGTGAGATTCCTTTGAAAATCACCAGCAATGAACAGGCCAAAAGAAATGAACCATTATGGAAAGCGTGGTAATTAAATCAAAACACAATGACTTCTATTCTGTTCCCTAAGCAAGACAAACTCTTACCTGCTTTAGAACCTTTTCGGTTCTCTGCTCTACATGCTCTTCTCTGTAGCAAGCTAAGCTGGTACTTCATCAGAGAGGCTTCTGCCCACATTGTCAAGAGTAGCAGAATTCAGTTATCTGCTTTCTGTCACATCACCTTCTTTCTATCATATCACTATTGCAGTTCATAATTATTGATTAATTAATATGTTATTTTCTTTTACTAACTTTTCTTCCCCTCATAAGTTCCATGAAGGCAAGAATCATACTTGTTACCATGGATTATTTTACTACCATTCACTAAGTGAAATGGATGAATGTATTACTGTATGCTGCAGTTTGATATGCATTCAATTATGCGTAAAATGATTCGTCAAACATAATTATTTCCCTAGTTGTCATAGTGTGGCTTTAGTCACCTAAAACTACTGTTGTTACCGCTGCAAGTATTATTGCCTTTTAAATATTCTGTAATAAAATAACTGATATCTCCTAACAGGCATTTGGAAACAAGAGCATGGTTCTTTGACTGGGCAGACCTGGTGGGAATTACCAGAGTGTTGGTTGTATCTTCTACTGTCAGAGTTAGGACTGTGTCAGTAGTATTTTAAGAGCTAGCAATGATGATTGCCTTGAAAGTTCATTCATTCAGAAAGTTGAGACAACTTACATTCACTTACGGGAAATATATAGCTTCCATGCCTAGATCAGCACCTTCTCTGGGTTGTGTACTTTGTAATCATGCAGACCTAAATTTTACGCCCAAAGCTCTGATAATATAGCTAATCCAAATATCCTTTGCCTTTTGTGGTCTTGGTCCATGAAGCATGATATTGAACGAGACAAGTATCACATTGAATTTTCACTTGTCTTGAGGGCTGGAAAGACCTAATGAAATTAATTTGTTTTGCTTGGAGCACTATTGGCTCGAGCATATTGGATTCATCCAGAAACTTGCCACTGAAATCCTAGAAATAACTGCTTTGACATTAAGTTTTTCCTTCTGTTTTGTATCATAGTGACTGTTATAAATAGGTGTGGAAGTTGTTTAAAATTGAACCTGTGGTGGTTAAAATTTTACATTAGACTTTCAAACGTGAACTTTCCTCAAATTTATGCAGTGAAAGATAATTTAAGAAATTCTTTCTCCCAGGAAACTTTCTTAGAAAGTAATTTTAAGTTAACCAATGGAGTGCTTGTATTTTCTATTAAAGATTCTTCAGAATTAATTTTCACAGTCACTTTTTACCTTTACACCTTTCAGTGAAACCTTGAGTCTGATGAATGTGTTAAATAGCTCAGACTAGCAGATATTAATGTGGAAATTGACAACCATCACCCCAGTTCCTACATTTATGTCTTTGTGCCTTTTGCCAAGTTACTGAACCTTTCTGAGGCTCTAGTTTTTCTACTGTAAAATAAGAATACTGTACTAATACTGTCTGTTATGGCATATAATTCTCAAGGATTAATGGAGATAAGTAAAGGCCTTAACAAGGGGCTTGGCGCTACATGTCCAATCCCGCAGCCAGCAGCAGCTCCTGTTGCCCACATTCCCCTGGCCAGGTTCTCCTGCAGCTGGCACCAGAGGGCATGGCAGGAGGGCCCACAGGTCCCTTTGAGAAGACAGGCTTTGTGTGAATGTTAACACAATGTGTACAAACTACATTAGTAATAACTACTTCCGTCATACACTGGCAATCTGTTTAACATCTGGAAAGATTAGATGTTGTAAACAGGACTTGTTCATCCTCTATATACACGATATCCATAGATAAGCAAAACATATGAACAGACAAAAGAGGTGATCTTTAATCTCACCTCCCTGTGAGCACACAGGCCTAGAACTCTGAACTTTCTCCTCTTCTCCCCTGAACCAGAGCACAAACACTGTGGGCGAGACTCAACCACGGATTTGGACATTACCACCACAAAAAATTTCAAAAAGATATTTACAAAGTGTAGTATTTTACTACCTGTAATTTTAACATTTATCAGGCACTTAGAACATCTAGAAAGACTAGATATTTCAAAATAATACTTAGTATTGCCAACGATGTACACTAGTGAGGAATAAAATGGAATCAACAAAACAATGGCAATTATATGAAAATGTCTTCTGAATATGAGCAGCCTGGCATGGAACCCTTTTCCCTTCGTGCCCAGGTGTCCCCTCCATGTCCTCTAACCCACTGGACAAAGGTCACCGTGTGGCTCCTGTGCTCCTTTCAGGGCTGGTCTAATAACTCCATTTCAAAATGTCATTTCCACAAGACACCCATTTTCTCTGATTTTTTAAAAAGCAGATGGTAACTTAGAAGACGTGTAATTTTCTGACTCTAGCATACCTTGGAACCTCCTTACATCCAGACGGGACAGATGCAGCAAATGTTTTCTTTTAAAAGATGGGGAAGCGATGAGTTCGTGTCCTAGAACACGTGGGCACAGGGAGGGGAGCATCACACACTGCGGTCAGTGGGGGGCGGGGTGGGGGGGCCAGGGGAGGAACGGGGGGCTGGGGAGGGTGGGGAGGGATGATGAGAGGAGAAGCACCGGATGTAGGTGACGGGGGGACGACGGCAGCAAACCGCCTTGCCATGTGTGCACCTATGCAGCAATCCTGCATGATCTGCACATGTACCCCTGACCCTAACGTACAATTAAAAAAACAAAAAAGATGGGGAAGGCCGAGAGCGGCTTTTTCATGTGTCATACACAGGCCTTCTAGAAACGGCCGGTAGAGGGTGGAGGGCACGGCCAGTGGGACAAACGTGGACGGTTCTTCTCCGTTTCTCCTCACCCACGTCAAGGTCTGGCAGAAGAAGGATCACCGCCCGGTGGTCGCTACCCGTTCTCCCGTCGTCCTCCAGGATTCCGCTCGCCTTTCTGGCCCTACGGCCTTCGTCCCTTGTCAGGACTGGGTGGGTCTCTTCCAGTTGGGACAGGACCAACCCCAAGATCCGGAGCTTCAGTGCTGCACGGCCTGAGGGAGGACGGAGCAGCGACCCGGATCCCCCTTCCCGGCGGCCCCCGCGCCCCGGGCCACCCAGGTCCCATCTGTCCCCGCGCCTCCCCGATAGTGTGCGTCCCATCAGCCCCTGCGCCTCCCCGGACCGCCAGTGTCCCGCCGGCCTCTGCGCGTCCCAAGACCACCCACGTCCCTCAGGCCCCCGCGCCCAGGACCGCCAAGGCCCCATCAGCCCCTGCGCCTCCCCTGACAGCCAGTGTCCCTCCGGCCCTCGCACGTCCCAGGACCGCCGGCATCCCATCAGCCCCCGCGCCTCCCCGGACCACCCACGTTCTGCCCGACACCGCGCGTCACTGTGGCGGCTGCCCC
>NW_022438621.1:0-10853 GCF_009761245.1 Sapajus apella
CCACTGATGTCAACCCTTGATAAGTCATTGCAGTGATAAATCATGTTGACCATTTATTTTATATCTACATTTTCTTACCTGTTCTATTCAACCACTTAAAAAAAACTGCCTGGAAAGAATTATTAATTATGACTTTCCTGGTCCTTTGTATAAAGTATTTAGATATAGTCAACATTTTCAAGCCCTTACTATGTGCTCAGACCAGTGCTAAGTACACTTGTATCATTGCATTTAATTCTCACATCTACCTTAATCACCCCATTTCACAGCTGGAAAAGCCGAGACACAGGGAGATTGAATAGTTTATCTAAGGCCACACTGTAAATTCCAGCCTAGGACATAGTTATTTCAGTACCTCTTACTTTAGTTGCTTTCTCTGGTTTTGCCTTTGCCTAAAAAGAATGGGTGAGTCCAGAGTGATAACTAAGGCAGGGAGTCCAGTTCGCAGGTATGTAGGCCTGAAGCCTACAACATTAAAAAACTGTCCCATTAAAAGCAGCTAAAAATGAAGGGAAGAATCCTGATTAGCCTTCCATAATATAAAATCCAGACTTTGCACTTTCCATCACTGATTACATGATTTGTTAATGCTAGAGATGAGTTAATATGCAATCTTTAGTATTTTGTGCAAAATCTTTGATCATCATGGTGAGTGTCAGAGACAAATGAATGGCTGAGGCCAGCCGATCACTCCAATTACCATGATCCAATAAGAGTAAACAATCACAGTCCTCATCTGGCAGATCAACCTCCCTCTGAGACAGTTATTACTTAGGAAGAGGCTATAGAGGCTAAAAGATTGAAGTGTGATTTTTCAACACCAAGTGACATTTAACAAGTGAGTAGAAGCAATGACCTGGAGCTGGCAAATGAGGAAAGCCTGGAAGTGCTAGTGTGACCACTGAAATCAAGCAAGATAAAGCATAGAATATGCTTGATCTTTTTCAGTTTGTCTCTGAACAGTATTTTTACTTGTATTAAACATGAAAACTTAATATTAGTACTGTTATTTTGTTTAAGACATTACAGGAAAAACAAAATTAAAGAGCCACAATATTATGGACTAAATGCTTGTGTTTCTTCAAAATTCATATGCTGAAATTCTAACCCCCTAAGGTGATGGCATTAAGAGCAGGAATCTTTGGGCGGTAGTTAAATCATGAGGGCAGAGCCCTCATGGTTGGGATTAGCATCTTTATGAAACAGGCAACAGAGAGCTGGTTAGTCTCTTCCACTATGTGAGGAGACAACAGGGTACTGAGAAAGCTGGCACTTCCCAGACACTGAATTTGTCTGTTGTTTATAAGCCACTTAGTTTATGGTATTTTATTATAACAGCCAAAGACATTCGGGCTCTGTGTGTGTGCATGTGTGTGTGTGTGTTTGTGTGTGTGTGCACACATGTGTATGTATGTAGTGACCAATGAATAATTTTCCTAAGACTATTACTATTATCTACCTAGTGATGGCTTCTCCCCAAATCCATCTTTACCAGGGTAAAATCAATCCTGCAAATCCAATTCTATTATAAAACAGAATGTGTCTAAAACAAAAACTGAGGATATGTTTTAGTTTTAGATTTAGTTTTAGTAATTTAGGCTTTTTTCCCTTTAGGGGAAAAAAGATTTTTTTAAGACATAAATTTTTCAAATGAGACATGGTCATATTTTCAGGAGTAAACAAATTTATTTATATGAGAGGCTTAAGATAGAGGCTCAAAAACTTGATTAAATTATTTGATTTACCCTCTTGATGTGCCACGTTTTAGTCTCAAAAATTATATTCAGTCATTTGGACAGATAATGTGAGAATCTGATAGAAAGCTGTAACCTGCCCATGCTGTGGCATTTTAGCCTTGACAAAAACATTGCTCCTCCAAGCCCAAAGACTGCTTAGAGTTTATCACGTTCACTGGCAGCCTCCATGAATTTTGTCATTTCTGTGTTAACTTAAAAAGAGAAAGTTAATACCATCAATAGTAAATTCATACATTCCTGATGCGTCATAATCCAAGGATCCTTCAAAAGGAAAAAAAAACGTGTTCATTTATTCATTGATATAATTCACTGGATGCAGTGAAAGGAATTGAGTCTTACTATGTCGACACACTGTTCCATGAACTGCAAATATAGCAGTGGTGTCATAACAATGAAAACACAAAACAAAAACCTCTATGTTCTCCCAATTTATATGCTAGCAAATTACTGTAATAATGTGTTGCTTATTGGAGAAAGAGTCATGAAGGAAAGAGTAGCTAGACAAGAAGCACTCAGCCCTAAGGGGCATAATTCGTCCTGGGTCACTTCTCTTGGACTTGCAAAGCTGACTAACTTGAATGAATCTCAAACATTTTGAAAAATGAAAAACCATAGCAGTTCCCATATTCTTGATCCACAGCCACAATTCTTAAGAAAGATCAAAACCACACTAAGACAGCAATAAAGATCTAAGTTATCTCTGCACGTATTTGCAACAATGGAATGGTAGCTTTAAAAGACTCAGATTAGGGTGGACAATTTCACAACAGTCCTTGAAAGATGTATGTCAAACTTGCCCTCTGATTCTTGCTAAAACAGAGTCTGGAAGCAGTTCTTGCCTTTATGCACTCCACTCATTTCCTCAAAAGGGTGAGAATAGCATGTCTGTGCATTCTGTTGGTGGGCAAATACCAGGAGCATATGCAGCAGTGGCTGCTTGTGCTCAGCCAGATAGTCTGGTTGCAATGCTTCTGGAGGGATGGCGATGTTCCCAGCTGCCATTGCCTATGCTGAGCTCTAATGGCCCTGTTTTCTGGCTTCAGTCCAGGCCCCACCACAGTCCTACATGACTGAAATTAGGTTGAGTGGATTTCCAAGCAAAACATTACCTCTTGGGACCTGCCCAGCTCTCCCCAGCCTTGTCAACGCTGATTAAATAAAAGCTGCTATCCTCCTGGGGCCATGCCCACGATTACTCTACCAATCACCAATGGGCTGGGTGTTTGCTTCCATTCCCTTTTTATTTTCATCTTCCTTGAATATTAAGCATCATCACCTCAAACGCTCAAAGGAAAGTAATAATAATAATTAAAAAGAATACCTTTGGCAGCCAACTCACACGTGGTCCTTTTGTTGCTCACAGTCTTTTTCTTTAGCTGTATACCAGGTGTCCATCTAAAGACTGGATCATGGCTTTCCGTGGTCACTGTGACCCACATTTTGTTAATTTCATCACCATGTTTCACATTTTAAGCTTCTTCTAAAACACTGAGCCAGTATATTTCATTTTGATGTGAGAAGAATTATGCAAATAACACCTATGCCCCCATTCCTTCCTTATTTTCAAAGCATTTGAAAGAGAGAATGACCCCTTTGCTAATAACACTATATACTTAAGGATTTCAAAGAGCAACCAAGAAGAAAAATCAGACAGCATGATGGGGTTACAGTGATACATGGCTAGTTTTCCCCTCAAGTTTAGGCCTAAGACCAAGCTGATTCCTACTCTATCCTTGACTCTGCCACTAACTAGTCATATGACATCAAAGAAGATGCTTCTCCTTTCTTTATCTCAGTTTCCCAATCCACAGATGATGTGCATATAATGCCTGCCCTACCCTGTCATAAGTTGTTTGGAGTTTGAAGGGAGGTATTTGAAAGCTCTTTATAAACTTTAAAGTGAAAAATGTAGTTTGTCAGGATAGCAATCCAATTTATGGGCATGTGAGATTTTCTGAATTTTAATTCAAACTTCAGGAAATGAAGGATTTGGGAAATCCACTCAACCTAATTCTAGCCAAAAAGTTTAATAATCTCATCCCAAGAGGAAAAAAGCAGTTCTTTCTCTACTCCCCAAAAAACTTATTTCCCAGACAGAAGACTAAGAGACCTTCTCTAGAATATTTCTGTAAAGTCTGACTCTGATGAGAAAATAAGGATATGAGTGACTAATTAATTAAAAAGCACTACTCAGAAAATAAAGATATGAGTGACTTAATTAAAGACAGCTACTCTTATAAAAGCTAGGACAGAATATATTTCTAACCTATAGAACAAAAGACAGTGTTTTTATCTGAATGGAGAAAAAGCCCAGAGATGTTTTTCAAAAGCTAAAGCCAAAGAAGGTGCAAATTGAATAGCCTTGAAAACTTCTTAAAACATTATTTATAATGAATGTCTACCAAATCATCAAAAATTAGTGTTCTATCTTCTTCCCCAGATGCAGAAACATCAATAATTATAATTTACCTGGCTTGCCTACTTGCCCTCAACAATTTTTGGAATAAGATGAAGAAAATATATTAAGTTAAATAATATTAACTTTATTTCTTACCATTATTACAATGAATAAGTCAACTTTTAAAACTTAAAAATTAAAGCAGAATTTAGGAGTATTCTCACTTTAGTGTAACAGTCAGATAAAGTCGCTCCTTCATCCCTGCTCCTGGCTAAATTAAATGCTGAGCTAGCAGTCGAATCTGTAGGTCTACTGAGGCATTGCTTCAGCTTGTTTGAGATTGGGGGGAAGGAGTAGGATAGAGAGTCAGCCTAAAGATAAACACTGGTGGCCCTACAGCACTGAGAAATTATGAGAAATGTCATGTTGGGAATAGAAATGTAATGTGATAATGAGTGTTGTTAACTAATAGTGATGATTAGAAACATTTCAACCTAGGAATTTTGATTTTCCTCCTTTCTGTAGGATTATATGTGTGTGTATGTGCATGTGTGTCTGCATGTGTATGTATTTAGAACTTAAAAATCCTATGTGTACACAAACTTTATCATAGACTTCTAAAGACTTAAGTTTCAGGAGTTCTGTTCTCTTAGAATTTTCAAATTCTTATCAACCTTCCATGAAATGATTGCAAGTGGTTATTACCACAGTTGCAGGGCTAGCTCACAGCACTTTGCCTTCAAATAATTTCCTGAATTATTTTTGAAATAAGGACTATTCTATTCTCCCAGGGGAATTCCAAATATGCGCACGCACGCATGCACACGCGCACACACACACACACACACACAAAATGATGATGAAGAATTTATAGTTTTAAGAACTTTGACATATGATAGAACCACGGAATCCTAAATCTTGAAAAACTGCCCGAGATACTTTAAATAACATCCAATTTTTTAAGAAAATTGAAGCTGTAAGAGATTAGGTAATTTCTCTATGGTCATAAAATTGAAAAGGTAGCATTGAAATCCAGGACTCCTGACTCAGCGCAGTACTCTTTCTTTTATCTTATGATACTTTTCTAGGAGACAGGTGCAGATGACATTCAAAACCCAAAAACGTGCTTTATTTTTATGCCTTGACAGGCTGGATTCACTGAGACAATGAAGCTGATAGTTTGCTTTAATTATTTTACCAAATGTAAGAATGGAAAAGAAGGAAAACAAAACAGAGGATTTATGTTCTTCAATAATTTGAGTGGACATAAATCATAAAACCTAGGTTTCATTTTGGGATGGTTCATTTTTTAACAGAATTTCATTATTAACTACTTTTTGTTTGCCCAGTTTTCATTATGAAGGGACATTAAATAATGAAAATTTTTGCTAAGAACTGTAACCATGGACAAAAGCAAGAGGCTGAGGAGCTAAGTGGTCTCAATAAAAAGAGTTTATGGATCCTCGAAATTTGATTCAAAACAACTTTTTTTTGAGATAGAGTTCACTCTGTCTCCCAGGCTGGAGTGCAGTGGCGTGTTCTCAGCTCACTGCAACCTCCACCTCCTGAGTTCAAGCAACTCTCCTGCCTCAGCCTCCTAGCTGGGACTACAGGTGCCCATCACCATGCCAGGCTAATTTTTATATTTTAGTAGAGATGGAATTTCACCATATTGTCCAGGCTGGTCTTTAACTCCTGACCTTGTGACCCACCCACCTCAACCTCCCAACATTCTGGGATTAGAGTAAGCCACCACTTCCAGCTGTTTCAAAACAATTTTTAATGGAATTTTTAAAAGATTTCAACCGAACCATATTATAAAACAAAGATCAGAATAAGTAGAACCATATGACTAAAATTCAACTGTAGAAGTACTTTTTTATACTGATCAATGAATCAGAAAAAGATTGTTGTCTCCCTCTTTAAATACTCTACAAATCAGTTTTAATCATCTTTAAAATCAACAAATACATTTTAACTATTTTAGTTAAAATTTCTAAATTATCTCCGAAAAAAATTTGAATTTAACATTTATTACACTCAGTTCAAACTTTTCAATTTTCACAGTAAAAGCTAGGTCAAGGTATAGCCTATAATACTTACAGGAAAAAAAAGAGTAGGTGAATAATTTTTCTAGGTTGACTTAGAATGTGATTTCCTAGAAAGCAAACTTTTGGGGTTCTTTTATTTTATATGGTAACCATAAGTTATCTACATTGCTTGGCACCTTATAGGGAATCAGCATTTTAAACTGTAGTTCTCAAACCATACACATGAACGTATGGGAGCCACAGTGAACCCACAGGAGTGCCAATATATATTTTTTAATTTGAGGGAAACTATCTCTTGTATACTGTGCAATATACTATTATTAAGGTCTTTGAACCTAACTACCTAATAAGCAGAGGTTTAGGGGTGCCATGAAAATGTTATTGAGCCATAAACTGAATACGGTTGAAAATGTCTGTTTAAAGTTAATATTAAAATCAATTGTGCATATACATATATATTCATGTATGCTTGCAAAATGCAGTAAAAACTGAGAATTGTTTGAGATTTTAATCTGCCATAAAGGACAGTGACAATATAACTGATTATTCAGTAATATCTTTTTTTCATATTAGCATTTTGAAAAGTTACTTAGTGAGTGTTTGTATATAACCTTGAAATGAAAAAGTGCTTTGTGATTTGGTTCATTAGTGTATATTCTTTGACATAGGACTTAGAGTGAAATAAGCAAATTTATGTTATTATTTTAGAAATGATCAATTTATCAACCTTTAATTCTAGGAGGTCAATGTTAATTGTATGTACTTAAATGTGTTCAACACTCTCAAAAAGAAGTTTACAACAAACACATCAGTAATTTCAAATCTACGTCTCCCTGTTTCACTCCACAGGATCACAGCTGAGAAGAATCCCAGCTAGGTAAAAATCTGAGCTGGGATCCCAGCCTCCAGCCTTCACAAATTTAATTGCCTAAAAGGCCAGGATAACAACATTAATGTGAAAATCTGGCCAAGGGTAAAATTGGCAGTGGGGTCTGTGGGAACTGGAGAGTGCAGATTTTACCTAAAGGCATTAAAAAATGCTAAAGATCTGTTTTAGTTCTTTGTAAATTCTGGACATCAGCCCTTTGTCAGATGGGTAGACTGCAAAAAATTTTTCCCATTCTGTTGGTTGCCGATTCACTCTAGTGACTGTTTCTTTTGCCGTGTAGAAGTTGTGGAGTTTGATTAGGTCCCATTTGTCTATTTTGGCTTTTGTTGCCAATGCTCTTGATGTTTTGGTCATGAAGTCCTTGCCTATGCCTATGTCCTGAAAGGCTTTGCCTAGATTTTCTTCTAGGGTTTTTATGGTATTAGGTCTTATGTTTAAGTCTTTAATCCACCTGGAGTTAATTTTAGTGTAAGGTGTCAGGAAGGGGTCCAGTTTCTGCTTTCTGCACATGGCTAGCCAGTTTTCTCAACACCATTTATTAAACAAGGAATCCTTTCCCCATTGCTTGTTTTCCCCAGAACTAAAACAGATCTGCAAGAAAAAAACAAACAAGCCCATTCAAAAGTGGGCGAAGTATATGAACAGACTTTACAAAAGAAGACATACAAGAGGCCAACAAACATGAAAAAATGCTCATCATCACTGGTCATCAGAGAAATGCAAATCAAACCTACATTGAGATACCATCTCATGCCAGTTAGAATGGTGATCATTAAAAAATCTGGAGACAACAGATGCTGGACAGGATGTGGAGAAATAGGAACACTCTCACACTGTTGGTGGGAGTGTAAATTAGTTCAACCACTGTGGAAGACAGTGTGGCAATTCCTTAAGGACCTAGAAATAGAAATTCCATTTGACCCAGCAATCCCATTACTGGGTATATATCCAAAGGATTATAAATCATTCTACTATAAAGACACATGCACAGAATGTTCATTGCAGCACTGTTTACAATAGCAAAGACCTGGAACCAACCCAAATGCCCATCGATGTTAGACTGGACAGGGAAAATGTGGTACATATACACCATGGAATATTATGCAGCCATCAAAAAAGATGAGTTTGAGTCCTTTGCAGGGACATGGATGAACCTGGAAACCATCATTCTCAGAAAACTGACACAAAGCAGAAAATCAAACACCACATGTTCTCACTCATAGGCGGGTGTTGAACAATGAGAACACATGGACACAGGGAGGGGAGCACTACACACTGGGGTCTGTTGGGGGAAAATGGGGGAGGGACGGGGGTTGGAGGGTGGTGAGAGATAGCATGGAGAGAAATGCCAGATATAGGTGATGGGGAGGAAGGCAGCAAATCACACTGCCATGTGTGTACCTATGCAACAATCTTGCATGTTCTTCACCTGTACCCCAAAACCTAAAATGCAATAAAAAAATAAATAAATATTTCAAACCAAAAAAAATGCTAAAGAACTCTCCCTGGAAAAAGAAGAGAAGGCAGAGTGTCTCAAGTAAGACATGTAAATTTGTGGACTTTGACTTAAAATGAAAGAGGTTTCCTTTAATCAAAATAAAAGGCAGTCTCATACTTGCCTACAAGAAATAACTGCAAATCTGGGGTTCTGAATGACAGTACTGCTTTTTCTATTTTACTAAATTTAAACTACCCACATTTAAGATTTTTTAGTGAAGTAAAAATAAATAATACCTATTTCAGATTTTATAAATGTCACACCAAAGCAAAAAGAGATAGCAAAACAAAAATAAATGAAATAAAAAGCAAGTTCTCAATATTATCTGTTTCCTCAATTGCCACTCAAATACTCTCTACATCTCTACATCCCTCCACATGCCTTTCAGATGTCTTACATTTCTTGTAGTAGATGCTGTTGGTGCCCCTCTCAGATCTTCTTTACCAGGTCCATGTTCCCATCCCCCAGTTGCTATAGGTGTTGGCTGCTAACAGCCCACACCTGCCACTTGGGTAGGGGATATAAAATAGGAGCCATCTCAACCAAAGTTTCCTGGGGGGTCAGGCCCCTCTAGCTACCTTGACTCCAGTCTGGCAGTCTTGCTTTTGGACAAAACCACCTCTGTGGTGCAATTTGTGCTTCAGAGCTCTCTATTAGATTAGGCTGAGGCCACACTTGCCCTGAACTCTCATCTTTGCCTGGTTTCTTCCTCTGCCCTATCCTCTTTTTCACTCTCTTATAGGTTTCCACCAATAAATTATATGGACAAGAGTTCCCTTCTTGGGCTCTGATTCTGGAGATTTGGACCAAAGATATCTTTTTAACCAAAAATTAAAAACTGCAGGTGGGGGGCACACCAGCCAATGATTTTGGTGAAGTATATAGTAAGACTTCAAGGTTGACTCATTTGGATTTACTACTTACAATTCCTATGACCCAGCTCAACAACATTTTCAACCTCCAAACCTACACCAAACAGAATTCAGCACTTCATTCTTATATGGAAATTATATTCTTTGTATTATATCATAGTTTGTGATATCTTTTTAGTCTTCTTCAGTTGACTGTGAACTGACTTATCAAAAGAAATGTATACATTTGTTGGTATTTTAACTCTACAAAGGCAGAGATTTTTTTTTTTTTCTGGAGACAGAGTTTTTTGCCCCTGTTGCCTAGGCTGGAATGCAATGGCATGATCTCAGCTCACTGCAACCTCTGCCTCCCAGATTCAAGCAATTCTCCTGCCTCAGCCTCCCGAGCAGCTGGGATTACAGGAATGCACCACCATGCCCAGCTAATTTTGTAGTTTTAGTAGAGACAGGGTTTCACCATGTTGGTCAGGCTGGCCTCAAACTCCCGACCTCAGGGGCTCTGCTCACCTCAGCCTCCCAAAGTGCTGGGATTACAGGCGTGAGCCACTGCGTTCAGCCCAGACAGAGATTTTTTTTATTTTGTTCACCATTGAATACCAAGTACCTAGAAACATGCCTGGAAAGTATGTTTCTAGGTACTTGGGATATGTGTGTGTGTGTGTGTGTGTGTGTGTTTGTGTGTATATATGTATATCCCAATATATCTATCTTGAATGCTTTGTGACATGTAGATGTCACAAAAGTAATTGAACTAACCTCAATTACCTCAGGCAGAAAAACTGTGGTCCTATAATGTTACCATGATCAAAGGAAATAGCAGAAGTTTGTAAATTTAAAAATATTGGATTATAAAAAGGAACCCCAATACTATTGTGTTTCAAAGCCATGAAAATCATTATCCCATCATTCTCCATTTATTGCTAACTTTAATTTTACATCCATCTTCTAATTTTATAGCCAAGTATTCATATATAAAGAAAAACGAAGTAAGAAATAGATATCTTCTACTATAAGGATAACTGTTTTTGCATGCACAGAACAGTAGTTAGGAGAATGGATTCTAGAGCCAGAGTGTTTACATTTAAATTCTGTCTCTCAGGCTGAGTGTAGTGGCTCATGCCTATAATATTAGCACTTTGGGAGGCTGAGGCAGGAGGATCATTTGAGTCCAGGAGTTCAAGACCAGCCTAAGCAAGATAGGGAGACCTGGCCTCTAGAGATAATTTAAAAATTAGTTGGGCATGGTGGCACTTGTCTGTGTTCCTAGCTACTTGGGAGTCTGATGTCAGAGGATCACTTGAGCCTGGGAGGTCAGGCTGCAGTGAGCCACTGTACTCCAGCCTTGGTGACAGAGCAAGAGCCTGTCTCAAATAAAAACAAATAAATAA
>NW_022438621.1:10863-13379 GCF_009761245.1 Sapajus apella
GAGAAAATAACTTAGGTAACGTGATATAATTGATGGCATTGGTAGGGACGGTGCCATTCTGACCAAATAAGGAAGTCTTCTCTGAGTGAGGGACATTCAAATGGAGACCTGAGTGCTAAGAGGCAAGGGTTAAGAGGAGACCATGGGAAGTTCAAGGGAGAAGGCAAGTGCAAAGGCCCTGGGACAGGAGCAAGCTGTATGCACTCAAGAGACCTTAAGAGAGCTATTAGGGCTAGAGAATAGAGAAGAAGGGCAGAGTAGAAGGACATGTTATCAGGAAGCTAAGATGTGAGATCACACGAGACCTCATAGACTGTGGAAATAAGTTAGATTGTATTCAGGTTGCCGAAAGTTGGCAAGCATTGGGAGGTTTCATGTAAGGCATTGATATGAATAGGTATAAATTCATAGCTTTGCATGAGTGTTTTTTAGAACAGTCTACTTGAATTTATAAGGAGTCAAAGCACCCTCAAACCCTAAGCCTAAAATGAGCATGGCATTATGGGACCTATCCCTTTTACTTAGCTGAGTTGTGTCTCGTTGTGATGTTAATCACTGAAGAGGCATTGAAGAGGCATTTAGGATGTCAATTTGTGGATTCAAATAAAGAACTGGCCCCATTGCCCATGCATGTTTCCCTTTGGGGCATTTGCTTCAACATAGGCACAAACAGCTATTGTCCACTAGGGTTAAGGAGTGGGAGAAAGAGAGGTGACAGATTTTTTTTTTCATTTTTGAGACTGATTTTGAGCTTTAACCTTCTAGAAATGTTATTTTTGTCAGTATTTCAAATTGTATAGATAGAAATTTTTAAGTAGTATCCCATCAGAAGGAATGCATTATTTATACAATTATGTTGCACATTGGAATAGAACTAAAAAATATTACAGGCAAGCTAATAAAACAAGCATTATTAGCTTGTTTTTTAAAGTTAAACAGCAAGTACCCATGGATATAATAATTTTAATAATTTGGGGCCAGGTGCAGTGGCTTGTGCCTATAATCCCAACACTTTGGGAGGCCGAGGTGGGTGGATCACTTGAGGCCAGGAGTTTGAGACCTGGGAAAACCAACATGGTGAAACCCCATCTCTACTAAAAATCCAAAAATTTAGCTGGATTTGGTGGCACATACCTGTAATCCCAGCTACTTGGGAGGCTGAGGCAGGAGAATTGGTTGAAATCGGAAGGCAGATGCTGCAGTGAGCCAGGATTGTACCACTACACTCCAGCCTGGGTGATAGAGCAAGACTTCATCACAAAAATAAATAAATAAATAAATAAATAAATAATTTGGTTAGTAACCCTGGGTGAGTCATTCAAATTATATTTTTTTGTGATTTGCACTACAAGTTAAATTTTAGAATTTGAATAGTATCTGTTTGTAAATTAAACAATTTGAGCTAAGTACAGAGTAGATGCCTACCTGAAAAGATGAGTTTTGAATTATGTTGAGTTTTCATCTTACCAAGTTTCAAGATCTTTTGACTTTGGCCTTAAGTTTAAAACAGTAAATTTTAATTATTATTAGTTAAAATGTCAAATCAAAGTTTAACCAAGATCAGAAACTAGTTTGGTAGAGGTATAGGGGATTGCGAGATAGGACCCTACCCCTTGTTAACCTGGCTCTGCAAAACAACCCCAGTGCCCAGAAACTGCTGCTGATGTGCTGCTCAATGGAACTCCAGGCTCCAGCAACACAACTCAAAGCTCACAGATTGAGGGCTTTAGAAAATGATTTTTCCTTGGGATTATTATCTGTAAAATATCATTTAGAAAATAAATTTTGCATTGTTTTAATACCAAAGGAACTAATGTTAAATGGAACAGGGCTTAGTTACCTAAAACCATATTTAGAGGTTACTCAGACCAGTCCCATCTGTGACTAAACAATAGGACCATAATGTGAATCAAGTTTCTGTTGACCTTATAAGCAATACACACAATCTACTATATCATCAATATAGGTGCAGTTATCCATACTCATTGTGAAGACCAGCTTACAATAAATGAGATTGACTGGTATTGACTATTTTGTTGCTGTCCACATGTAGACAATAAGTAGCTGAGAAATTTCTTAAATTTGCATTTTTCAAACTATACTTCAGGGCTCAGAAATGATCCACTTCGAGGGTAGGGAGAGATGCAGAAAAAGAGGATTTCTGGGCATCTTCAGTCATCTCCACTTCCCCCTATCATTCTCGACCAACGCAGCTTTGCTTCAGGGTTGTGTGTATATATTTTAAACTCATTTGAGCAAATAGTGCCTAGGCTATCAATTTTGAAAATGTCTGCCTTCAACAATTACTCACTCATCTGATTCTACCTCTGTGAAGACATTCTTCCACAATGTTACTCCTAGCACTAAAGCATCCTTCTCACTAAAAATTAGTGTGAGGAAAGGAAATAGTCAACTCTTCCTCTGCATTAAATGTTAAATGGTTGCAAATCAATCTGAACCCTGAATTCATCTCTGAAAAACCAGCTGAGAAGAACTATTGCCTTCATCAACATGTC
>NW_022438622.1:0-13376 GCF_009761245.1 Sapajus apella
GGGAAGGGCTAATATGGGAGGAGCTGGTGAGGGGTGTGGCTGGTGAGAGGCGGGGGTTGGTGAGGGGCGGGGCTGGTAAAAGGAATGGGCTGCTGAGGAATGGGGCCGGTGAGGGACGGGGCTGGTGAGAGGGTGGGGCTGCTGAGAGAGTGGAGCTGGTGAGGGGCGGGGCTGGTGAGGGGCGGGGCTGGTGAGGGGCGGGGCTGCTGGAGGGTGGGGCTGGTGAGAGGGCGGGGCTGGTCAGGGGCGGGGCTGGTCAGGGGCGGGGCTGGTCAGGGGTGGGGCTGGTCAGGGGCAGACCTGGTGAAGGGCAGTCCCGTGACAGTTAGAGCCAGTGAGTGGAACGGGCCTGGTGAGTGGGGCGGTGTTGCCAGAGGTGAGGCCAGTGAGGGCCGGGGGAAAGGCAGCCGGGATTTCCAAGGTCATTGTAGCCCCTCCTTCCAGCCTGGAGTGGCAAGGCTGGGTGGTTTCCTCTTCAGCCCTACGTGGCTCTTCCCCGACCTGGGTCCCTTACCCCACTCATCTGTGGTGATCTGCCTGTCAAACACCCAATGGGTTGTGAGGTTCTGTTGTGGTGGGGAGCATGTCCCTGACATCTTTGCACACACATACCCCCATGCCCTGTATAAGAAGGTGCTCCATAAATGCATGTCCAGCCTTTGTCTGTGAGCACAGCCCAGCCTCTCCCAGAGCCATGCTGGGACTGGGTTTGTCCGAGGGAACGGGAGGGAAGGGCAGAGCGGGCTGGCCCGGCAGCCTTTACCTCACGAGGTTGGCGCAGGGCCCCGGCCACCGGCAGCTCTGGTACACGCGCTGGACCACCGTCTCCGAGCCATTCTGCACCTGGCAGGACACCGTCCTTGTCACCGTGTGATGGCACCAGTGCCTGTGGAGAAAGCAGCAGTCACGTGAGCCCTGCCTGTTCCCAGCGGTGTCAACTTAGGGTCAGGAGGTCATACTGGACAGGGAGGGGCCCCGGCAAACCTGGGATGGGGGCTCGTTCTCTTGGATCAGAGTCCCATTGAGACCCTTTGTCTTGGTCTGAGGGGAAGAGAGAACACTAGCAACCCTTGGCCACCAAGCCTTGCCATCATTTCAATCATTGACCACTCAGTGTGGAATTAGTGAAAAAGACTCAGCCCTTGCCAGGCGTGGTGGCTCACGCCTGTAATCCCAGCACTTTGGGAGGCCGAGGTGGGCAGATTACCTGGTCAGGACATCAAAACCATCCTGGCTAACACGGTGAAACCCCATCTCTACTGAAAATACAAAAAATTTCCACAGAAAACTGAAGTAGTAAAAAGAAAAAAAAAATACAAAAAATTAGGCATGGTGGCATGCGCCTGTAGTCCCAGCTACTTGGGAAGTTGAGACAGGAGACTCACTTGAACCCAAGACGTGGAGGTTGCGATGAGCCAAGATCACGCCACTGCACTCCAGCCTGGGCGACAGAGCAAGATTCTGTCTCAAAAAAAAAAAAAAGGCTCAGCCCTGTGTATGGAAATCCACCCTGGTGGGGAGAGGAGAGGAGATGACACAGACCCTAGGAACGGCAGGTGATAGGTTCCACCACCATGTGCGGAAATTCAGGAACGCTACAGGAACGGACCCGCCAGCAGGTCCTAAGGCCACCAGCTGAGAACTGCAAGATAAGTTAGCCAAGTGACCAACCGACCAACGTGTGGGGGCCGTGAGAGGAGACGAAGCCAGCAGAGGAGGCAGCAGTGTGACAGGCACAGAGCGGAGAGAGATCACAATGTGTCTAGAGACTTGCCTTCAATGAGAAGTGGCCGGGCCAGGTGGCTCACACTTGTAACCCAGCACTTTGGAAGGCTGAGGCAGGAGGATCTCTTGAGCCCAGGAGTTCAAGATCAGCCTGAGCAACATAGTAAGACCCTGCTTCTACAAAACAAAATTTTTAAATCGGCCCAGACGTGGTGGTGCACACACGTAGTCCCAACTACTCAGGAGGCTGAGGCAAGGGGGATGGCTTGAGCCCAGGTTCGCAGTGGCTCTGAGTGCCACTGCACTCCAGCCTGGCCAACAGAGTGAAACCCTGAAGAAAGAGGGAGGGGAGGGAAAGGAAAGGAAAGGGGGGAGGGAAGAAGGAGAGAGAGAAAGAAGGAAAAAGAGAGAGGGAAAGAAGGAGGGAGGGAGGGAGACAGCAAGGAAGGAAGGAGGGGAGGGGGAGGGAGGGAGGAAAGAAGGAAGGGATAGAAGGAGGAAGGGAGGGAAGGAGGAAGGGAGAGAAATAGCTAGAGAGAGAAAGAAAGAGAGGGACGGAGGGAGGAAAAGAGCCAGGAGAGAGAGAAAGCAAGAGAGAAAGAGAGGGAAGGAGGGAAAGAGCCAGAGAGAGAGAGAAAGAAAGAAAGAGGAAGGAAGGAAGGAAGGAAGGAAGGAAGGAAGGAAGGAAGGAAAGAAAGAAAGAAAGAAAGAAAGAAAGAAAGAAAGAAAGAAAGAAAGAAAGAGCCAGTAGTCTGATGGAAGGGGAGGAGCCAGGAAGGAAGGGGAGGAGCCAGGAGAAAGGAAGACTTGCGCCCTGCCAGGCTAGGGAATAGATGCCTTCAGAGTACAAGAGACGAGGGGCTGCGAGCTTAGGCAGTGGAAAGGAGGAGGGAGGAAGGGACACACGCAAACAATATGGGATCAGGTCAAACTGTCCCCATCTCCTCCTCCTATCCCCATAGCCTAGAAATTGAAAATTGGCCTGGGTGACAGCCAGACTCTGTCTCAAAAAAACAAACAAAACAAGACAAAAACATGGAAGAAAAGGGAAAAGCAGTGAAGAGTTGAGCCCCTCCTCACAGGCACCAGGAGACCTCGTTTAAAACCTGGTTCTGCCACAAACCTGCTGTATGAATCAGGCAGAGTGATGTCCCTTCTCTGAGCCTCAGTTATTTGTAAAAATCTACCTCTTACAGTTGTGATGAGGCCGGCTCAGTGGCTCATGCCTGTAAACCCAGCACTTTGGGAGGCTGAGGCAGGAGGATCCCCTGAGGTCAGGAGTTCGAGACCAGCCTGGCTAACATGGCAAAAAACCCGTCTCTACTAAAAATACAAACAATTAGCCGGGCATGTTGGCAGGTAATCCCAGCTACTCCGGAGGCTAAGGAGAATCGCTTGAACCTGAGAGGCGGAGGTTGCAGTGAGCCGAGACTGCACCACTGCACTCCAGCTTGGAAAACAAGAGCGAGACTCCATCTCAGAAAAAAAAAAAAAGGTTATGTATGATGAGGACTAAATGAACACATTGCAGTCAGTGGTGTGTAAATCATGCAGCATTACCTAACCCAAGGCATCATTCTTAATCAACTGGATACTTAAACCCTGCAATGTAAATAACAGCTTAAAGACAGTCCTAGTTTGCAGAGAGGAAAAGACTGGAAAAGAGTTCAACGTCATTGCCCATAGCTACAGCTCAAACCAGAGCCTGAGCTGGAAAGGGAGTCTTGTCTTCCTGACCGAGGACTGGCGGGATCCCACCTACCCAATACAAATGTGAATTCCACCTCAGCCAATGACCAGGTGGTGGGGGGTGGGGGGAAGGTCCTGAAACGGTGGGAGACTTCACAGCCTGGGCCCTTCCTTCAATGCTACTGGAAAGCCTCAGCTCTAGCTCAAGCACTCAGTGTGTTTCCAAAAAGAGAGGTGAGCCGGGTGCGGTGGCTCATGCCTGTAATCCCCGCCTGGATGACAGGGTGAGACTCTGTCTCAAAAAAAGAAATAAATAAATAAATAAAACAGAAGATCTTCAGGATCTTCGGCTAGACAAAGAGATCTTAAAATTGCCACCAAAAGCATGATCCATACAAGGGAAAACTGGGCCGGGCGTGGTGGCTCCCATCTTTAATCCCAGCATGTTGAGAGGCCAAGGCAGGCAGATCACAGGGAGATCGAGACCACACTGGCTAACACGGTGAAACCCCATATCTACTAAAAATACAAAAATTAGCCAGGCATGGTGGCAGGTGCTACTGGGGAGGCTGAGGCAGGAGAACTGCTTGAACCCGGGAGGCGGAGGTTGCAGTAAGCCGAGATTGCACCACTGTGCTCCAGCCTGCATGACGGAGCGGGACTCCATCACACAAAAGAGAGAGAGAGAGGTGAGACTTTCCTTGGGATGGGTTACTATGGAATCCTGAGATGCGCCCCGAGAGTTCTAGAACAGACAGACCATCCAGCACCTCTGAACCACAGAGTCAGGCCTTTCCATCAGGAAATGAGCTGTGAATTGGAAACATTTCCAAATACGTCGAATCACTGTCTCCAGAACATTTGGTCTTTACATGGGCTGGAAATGGCTTCCAAAAATCAAAACCTGGCCAAAAACAATGAAGAAGGAAGGCAGAAGCAAGGAATAGGAGCCCCAGGCCTTTCCAGATGGAATTCTAAAGCCCATGCATCCCAGGGTACCCACAGTTCTGGGGACCCGCACGGCCTTGCCCCTAGGACCCCTGCATCCTGCTGCTGTCTTCCGTCTGGTGGTGTCATCCTGCCCCTGCCCGCCTGCACACCTTGGCCCTGACTACAGAGCTCTGTGGGCTATAGAATACCTGCACCCAGAAAGGCACTTAGCAGGAGACGGATGTCCCTTTCACCACCCTCCTGGAAGGACTAACCCAGGAGGACAGAACTGAGATGTGTCAGGCCTAGTTCTCGAACTGCAAAGAAATGAACACACTCCTGGCAGCCTCCATCAGAACAGCAAGGGACTGGCATTATCTCTGGGCATCATCTCAGCAATGTTCCTTTCTCATTTCCCTGCCCTTCTCCCAAGCGGAGCACTCAGGGAGGGTCCAAGACAGTAAACTCACTCCTAGCAAAGGCCTTGGGGACAGATCTGCTTCGCCACAAGTCTCTTTCCTTCCTTCCTTCCTTCCTTCCTTCCTTCCTTCCTTCCTTCCTTCCTTCCCTCCCTCCCTCCCTCCTTCCTTCCTTCCCCTCCCTTCCCCTCCCTCCCTTCTTTCCTTCTTTCTTTCTTTCCTTTTTTCTTTTCTTTCTTTTTTCTTTTGTTGTTGTTGTAGCTCTTGAGACGGAGTTTCCTCTTGAGGCCCAAGCTGGAGTGCAGTGGCAGGATCTCCGCTCACTGCAGCCTCCACCTCCTGAGTTCAAGTGATTTTCCTATCTCAGCCTCCCAAGTAGCTGGGATTACAGGCACCCGCCACCACACTGAGCTATTTTTTTGTATTTTTAGTAGAGACAGGGTTTCGCCATGTTGGCCAGGCTGGTCTCGAACTCCCGATCTCAAGTGATCCACCTGCCTCGGCCTCCCAAAGTGCTGGGATTACAGGCGTGAGCCACCACGCCCCACCCCAAGTCTCTTTTTCTTGCAAGAAGAGGCCCACTTACTTCACTGAGGGGAGAAGCAACCGAGCTGGCCTGAGCCAGCACCAGCTCAAGGCTTACTCACACAGCACTTTCACCACACCAAGTGTTTGGCTCTGTGGCTTGGCTGAACCCTCAAACTAATTGGGGGTTAACAGAGAAAACTCATGCTAATGTGATTTCAGGATATCATGTCACGATGGGATAGAGGGATCTTCGGAACACTCCCCAGGTTCATGCCCATCTCCAAATGTGACCAGCCAGCCCCTCTACGAGGCTGCCTGCCACCCTAAGAGATGCTGCATGAAGCAGCCTCTTCCCTTCATAGCCCTGGTGATGCGGGACAGGGGAGCCCCCACATTGAGACTTAGCCTGCGAGGGCTCTTTGTTTCCCCCAGGAAAGAATTCAAGGACGAGCCACTGGCGGTATAACTTTGACAGAAGTGGCATGGTAAGCAGCAGCTGAGGTCCTGTGCCCTGCAGAGCAGGGCTACCCCCAGGTGGTGTGCCCAGAGTAGCAGCTCAGAGGCGGGGCTGCGCTCACATCTATACCCACCTTTTTTTTTTTTTTTTGAGATGGAGTCTCGCTCTGCGACCCAGGCTGGACTCTGCCTCCTGGGTTCAAACGATTCTCCTGTCTCAGCCCCCCCACGCCACCACCAGTAGCTGGGACTACAGGCCCATGCCACCATACCCAGCTCATTTTTATACTTTTAGTAGAAACAGGGTTTCACCATATTGGTTAGGCTGGTGTCAAACTCCTCACCTCAAATGATCCGCCCGCCTTGGGATTACAGGCATGAGCCACCACGCCCAGCTCCACTTTTTATTACATGCAAATTGAGGGGTGTTTTATGCATAACCTTCCCAGATGAGGGTGGTAGCTTTAGGGTTGTTGGTCGCTGTCATGGAAAGGGGTGGTAACTCCGGAGGTTGTTGCTATGACAATGGTAAATGGGCATGGCGCACTGATGGGCGTGTCTTATGGGAAGATGCTCCTGCCCTGGACCTGTTTTATTTAGCTAGTCCTCAATTGGGTCCGGTGTCCAAGCTCTGCCTCTGGAGTCATGCCACCACCTCTACCCCAGCCAGTGCCCTCCCTTTCCACCAGAACCACACAGTCTGCCCCCATTTCCTCATGCTGAGCTCTGTCCTGCCCCCCTGTTGAGTCATCTCTTTGCCTGTGGTCACACCCCATCATGTCCCACAGGACACTGTAGTACACACAATTCCAACCGGCCCAATCCAGCTGAATCCATCACTATTCAACCCCGACTTGCTCCTCCAGCTTGGAGACCAGCACCTCTAAATTCCCTGTTTCCTTACCAGGAGCAAACCACTCAGACTCCACTTTCTCCTTTCCTCCCTCCCTCCCTCCTTACAGGCAATTAGGCACGTGCCTGGCAAGTCTGTGTCCTGATGCCCCTCCCACGGGGCCCTGGACAGTCGCGAACCTCTAGCTCCCCCCAGCCTGCAATCTCTTCTATCTGCCACCAGAGAGCACCCTCTCAAGCACAGACGCAACCATGCACCTCCTGGGAGCCTACCCTGACCCTCTAACCAGAAAGGGTCCTCTTGTCCCACAGGGTCCTGTGTATGCCTCTCTCTTAGCCTTCGTCCTGTGGGAAGACTCTGAGCTCCTGAAGACGGCAGGCTCAGGGCAGGCCTGATAAAGTGCTGTTGCTCTGATCCCAAGCCCTGCGTCCCAGAAGGAGTTCTCCCATCCACAGTCACTCAGCTCAATCACAGCAGCTGCTCCGGGCTTCGGTCTGCGCCAGGGCCTGAGCCCCAGCAGGATCGGGGCCATCCCAAGGTTAGGGGTGTCCAGCTTCAGGCCCAGCTCCCCAGCACCACACCTGCCCTCATTGTTCAAATTACCTAGCCACACCTGACCAATCCCTCAGAGAGGCCAGTGCCGTGGGCTTGCCTGCCAGCTGTGTTCAGGAAGCTCTGTTAGAACTAAGGTTTGCCCAGCCTGGGCAACATGGCAAGACCCCAGCTCTACAAAAAAATTAGAAAAAAAAAATCAGCTGGGTGTGGTGCCTCATGCCTGAAATCCTAGCACTCTGGAAGGCCGAGGTAGGAGGATTGCTTGAGGCTAGGGGGTTGAGGACAGCCTGGGCAACATAGCAAGACTCCAGCTCTACAAAATATTTAAAAATTAGCTGGGCATGGTGGTACAAAGCTGGGCATGTACATGCCTGTGGTCCCAGCTACTCGGAAGGCTGAGGTGGGAGGATCACTTGAGCCCAGGACGTTGAGACTGCAGCGAGCCATGATCGCTCCACTGCACTCCAGCTGGGGTGACACAGCAAGACCTCGTCTCTTAAAAAAAAATTAATTAATTAATTAATTAAGGTTGGGTGCAGTGGCTCACACCCGAAATCCCAACACTTTGGGAGGCCAAAGCAGGTGGATTTCTTGAGGTCAGGTGTTTGAGACCAGTCTGGACAATATGGCAAAACTCCATCTTTACTAAAAATACAAAAATTAGTCGGGAACGGTGGAGCAGGCCTCTAATCCCAGTTACTTACAAGGCTGAGGCACAAGAATCGTTTGAGCCCAAAAGACAGAGGCTCCAGCGAGCCATGATCACGCCACTGTCCTCCAGCCTGATAACAGAGTAAATGTCCAGCTCAAAAAGAAAAAAAAATTAATGAACTAGCTAATTTTTAAAAAAGAATGAGAGAGGCCGGGCACGGTGGCTCAAGCCTGTAATCCCAGCACTTTGGGAGGCCGAGGCGGGTGGATCACGAGGTCAAGAGATCGAGACCATCCTGGTCAACATGGTGAAACCCCGTCTCTACTAAAAATACAAAAAATTATCTGGGCATGGTGGTGCGTGCCTGTAATCCCAGCTACTCAGGAGGCTGAGGCAGGAGAATTGCCTGAACCCAGGAGGCGGAGGTTGTGGTGAGCCGAGATCGCGCCATTGCACTCCAGCCTGGGTAACATGAGTGAAACTCCGTCTCAAAAAAAAAAAAAAGAATGAGAGTTTGCATCCTAAAGGCAATGACCAAACATGGGGCAACCTGAATGATCCTTAGGCTGCTGCCCAGGAATGCACCTCGCATGGGCGCCGGTTGGTTCCCAGGGAGATGAAGGAGGAGGGGCCAGCTCCCAGGTCCCTGTCAGGGAGAAAGGGGGTAACCCTAGCACCAAAACGAGTCAGCCTGCTGCATGCCCACCCAGCTCCAGACATAGAGAGACCCTCACCTGCATGCAAAGCACCCAAGACCCGTTTTATGGGATGGTTGGCAAAGCACTTTAGCAGTTTCACATACAGTTATGGAATGCACCGTGTCCCTCCCCAAACTGACACATTGAAGTTCTAACTCCCAGGACTGCCTTTTGAAATAAGATCTTTAAAGAGGTAATTAAGTTAAAATGAGGTCATTAGGGTGGCCCTGATACAATCTGACTGTTGTCTTTTTTGTTGTTGAGCCAGAGTCTTGCTCAGTTGTCCAGGCTGGAGTACAGTAGTGCAATCTCAGCTCACTGCACTTTCCACCTCCTGAGCAAAAATCTCTACAAAATATTTGAGATGAGTTCTTGCTGTGTTACCCAGGCTGGTCTCAAACTCATGGCCTCAAATACCTGGGGATGGGAGGGGTATTCATTTAGGACGAATACCCCGCCCTTCCCCCGGTATTCATCCTAAAAGCCATCCCTAATAAATGCCCTCCATGTTAGACTCTGTCTCAGAATCTGCTTCCACTTATACAGGGTAGGTGAGCCCCAATGTTGAGGCTTAACCAGGGAGCATGGCGCTAGGGGGCATGTCTTATGGAGAGGTACTTTCACCTCTTCCCTGTTTTAGCTAGTCCTCAATTTGGTCCAGTGTCTGCACCTCTCCTCCAGAGACAGGAGGCTGAGATGGGAGGATCATTTGAGCCCAGGAGTTCACAGCTGCAGTGAGCCATGATCGCACCACTGCACTCCATCTTGGATGACAAAGTGAGACCTTGTCTCAAAGAAAACTATATAGAAGCATAGCTAAATCATAAGTTGTTTGTTATATTTATTTTCCTTTCTCTCTGACCTTTCATCCTTCATGCGTGATTCCATGTACAATCATTTCAATAGACAGTAGTCACTAATAACTGACTACCTTCCTCTCCTAGACCCAGGCAGGCTGTCCAACAAGATTAATAGACTTGTGTTTTTTTTTTTAAGAACAATGATCCTTAGTCATGCAACTTCTTCCATGACAACCAAAAGTTGCTAAGATGTAGGTATGGTAAAATGAGAATCCATCATTGTTCCCTAGTTTGCTTTTCTGTAATAACTTAGCACTCAGGAGTCATGTTATTGTGAAACGTAAGACTGGTCTTTGCAATATTTTTCAAAGTTTGCATTCAGATGAACCAACGGACACCAACTAGACTAGTGACCCATGATCTCTCACCCAGAAATGGGGTCCATGCACAAAGATAGTTTTAACACCCTTATGAGTTCATCCCCAACCAATCAGCAGCACCCATTCCCTAGGCCCCTGCCCACCAAACCATCCTTAAAAACCCTAGCCTCTGAAATTTCTGGGAGGTGGATTTGAGAACTATCTCCTGTCCTCCTTGCTCAGTTGCCTTACAATAATTAAACCCTTTCTCTGTTGCAACACCTGCTGTCCCAGTATTTTAGCTACATCTGTGCAGCAGGCGAGAACCCTGATCAGGTAGTAACACACCTTGATCTTCTACTGCCAGCCTCCGGAACTATGAGAAGATAATTTTCTTTTGTTTAAGCCACCCAGTCTTGCCAAAAAACCCAGGGTGGCATGGCAGCCCTGGCAAACAAATACGTGTACATTCCTCTGTTCAATCTTCTCAACAATGTGGCACGCAGGAATTTACAGATAAGAAACTCCAGGGAAGACTGCAAGTCACAGAATGAGTATGTAGTAAATTTATGCCATGAAACTCAGTCTTCTCATTCCCAATCCCATGCTCCATCCACTTTGCTGATAAGAATGATTAATAGTCAAAGAGCAAATAAAATATCCCCCGGTAGGTCCTTCAAGGGCCAGGAAACATAGCAGGGAGGAGGAACTGTCCCTATTCCTGTTTGAAACCAATGAGACAAGAGTTGAGTGTTGTTCAGACCCCAGCCAAGTGCATGGAGTGGTTTCTCTTCCCCTCCTGATTCTGCTGCCTAAGCAAGGTATCCTGATCATCTTCACCCAACTCTGGGTAGTAAGTACTGTTAGTATTCTACCTTCACAGATAAGGAAACTGAGGCACAGGGAGGTGTAAATAACATGTCCAAGGTCATGCAGCAAGTCAAGAGGCAACCCTTAAACACTTTGCTGAACAGCCAGATGATCTGGGTCTTGGCACATGGCTGTCTCTCTTCTTGGGACCATGCCTCTAGGAGAGGAAGACCTTGACTGGGAAGGCAGCAAACTGCTGCTGGAAACTGCGGAAGACCAGGAGCTGGCAGACACAGGGCCCTGAGTCTTAGGAGAGAGTTGGGATCCAAGCTAGATCTGCACAGCTGCAGCAAGGAGCCAAGTCTAACAAGATGAAATATGACCAGGCGAATGTGAAGTCCTACACTGCAGCCCCAGAGCCCAGAGGACAGCCCCAGATGGGATGCAGAGGTTCTTGCCAACAATAAGTTCAGCATGAGTCAATGGTGTGAGATGTGGCCTCTACAAATCATAGGCCATCGCAGGCTGTCTTTCTAGCAAAATAGCCTCAGGAACACGCCTTGTTCCCCTCCATGCCCACCAGCCCTTGCGGTAGATGTTGAGCTGTGCCACCCAGATCCCCTGAAATGAAAGGCTTTTAGCCCCAGCTGCACGAAGTCCTATCAATGACATCCATCATTCAGCTGCTCAAAGTCACCTCATCCAAAGTCCCAGCTCTTCCCAGGGCACCCTCTATCTTGTGACTGGTAGAGGCACACTTCAAAGGTGCCTGGGGACAACCCTGAACAACCCTCCCAGCTGCAGAGCCTCGTGGGGTCTGGGGCAGCGGTCCCGGCCGATACGAAGGCACATCGCCTTCTGCTCATTCCTGCCTCAGTCCCCTCCCTTCCCCAGGTATTCATCCCTAAAGCCATCCCTAACAAACACCCTCCATGTTAGACTCTGTCTCAGAATCTGCTTCCACTTACACAGGGTAGGTGAGCCCCAATGTTGGGCTTAACCAGGGAGGGTTCTTTGCTTAGCCCAGCAAAGAATTCAAGGGCAAGACCATGCTCTGCAGAGGTCTGTGCCTTGCAGAGCATGGCTACCCCATAAGTTGTGTGCCCAGAGTAGCAGCTCAGAAGCAGTGCTGCACTCACATTTAGACCCATGTTAATGATATGCAAATTGAGGGCTGGGTTATTCAGAATGTCTAGATAAGCCCGTTAATTTGCATATGATTAAGTGGTAACTTCCAGGTGGTAACTTTGAAGGGGTGCTAACTTCCGAGTCATCGGGTCATTGTCATGGAAAGCAGCTGTAACTTGTAGGTGTTGCCATAGCAATAGTAAACTGTCATGGCGCTGGGGGCATGTTTTATGGAGAAGTACTTTCACCTCTTCCCTGTTTTAGCTAGTCCTCAATTTGGTCCGGTGTCTGCACCCCCCCCCCGGAGTCAAATCCCACCTCCTGCCTCACTGAGGACTCTCCCTGTGTCTGCCATTGAGGTTCAATAGAAAAGCAGAGAAACTGCCACCCAGCGCCCTGGGAGGAGTATCTGTGGCCGCTGTCCCATGATCAGGAGGTGACTGAGCCGGAAGGGAGGGGAGGCTGATGTCAGAGCCATGTGCTTCTGTGGGAAGAAAAGTCATCGCCCAGGATTTGGCCAGGTCAAAGGGAGGCCCCACGGTGCCTCAGGCTCCGACCTGCCCTCTCTAGCAGGGCAGGTAAGGGCTGTTAAGGATGGGTCCCCCAGGAATATCAAGCAGAACCAAGCTGAGGGCCATAGTGAAGGCTGCCAGCTCTCTGCTCTGAGATCCTGTAGGAGAGTTGCACCAGACTTGCTCTCGTGGCCCCAGAGGGCACGGAGTCAGGTCAGAGCATGAGGCTGCTGGGAGACAAGCATTGCTCAGGCTAAGGAAGTACCTGCTGCCAGGAAGAGCTGCCCATGGGTGCAATGAGCTGCCTACAGTGGGTGGAGTAGATGCCCCATCCTGAAAGGGGTGAGCAGAATGCCCACTTGATGGGGGTGGAAGGTGAAGGGACGTGTTGACCCTGGAGAAGCTTGGAGACTCATCCTACTGGAAAAGAAGTGAAAACATGGAAAGTAGGGTGAGGTAGGTTTTTTGTTGTGGTTTTTTTTTATAGAGATAGCATCTTGCTCTGCTGCATGGGCTGCAGTTTTGGCTCACTGCAGCCTCAGCCGCCTGGGCTCAAGCAATCCTCCTGCCTTAGCCTCTCAAGTAGCTGGGACTACAGGTGCGTGCCACCATGACCAGCTAATTTTTTTTTTTTTTTGAGACAGAGTCTCGCTCTGTCGCCCAGGCTGGAGTGCAGTGGCACGATCTCAGCTCACCGCAACCTCTTCTCCTGGTTCAAGCGATTCTCCTGCCTCAGCCACCTGAGTAGCTGGGATTATAGGCGCATGCCACCACACTCAGCTAATTTTTGTATTTTTAGTAGAGACAGGGTTTCACCATATTGGTCAGGCTAGTCTCAAACTCCTGACCCCATGATCCACCCTCCTCAACCTCCCAAAGTGCTGGGATTACAGGCATGAGCCACCGTACCTGGTGATCAGCTAATTTTTTGAGAAAGTTTTTGCAGAGGTAGGATCCTGCTATGTTGCCCAGGCTGGTCTCAGAACTCCTGGGCTCAAGAGATTCTTCCATCTCCCAAGTGGCTAGGACTACAGGCCTGTACCACTGCACCCGGCCAACACAGGAAAAGTTTTTAAAGGGAACTGGGTCACAGTGGGGCTCCAGGAGTACCTCCTGGGGCAGGATAGAGAGGCAGAAGCTGGAGGCTGAGCCCAGTCAGGGTAAACGGATGGACACAGTCTATGAAGGTACTCATGGTCACAGCCCCCCAGTGGCCCCCCTGAGAGCACTTCTTCATCATCTGTCTGCCGTCAGGCAAATTG
>NW_022438623.1:0-13326 GCF_009761245.1 Sapajus apella
AAAAAAAAAAAAAAAAAAACAAATGCGTCACACAACTTTTATACATACTTTTTTGTTTATAACTACTTTATATTTTATATTATGATTATCTCTTTACTTATAAGTTGTTAAATGTTGCATTGCTTTTAAATAAATTTGTTTTTAAGTGTTAAAATATATATATATAGATCTGCTTTCTAGATATGCTGTAAGGAACTGAAATCAACTAAAGTATTAAGCTTTGTAAGTTAAAGATGAATTTAAAAGAAAATATTACAAGCAGATACTATACAATTGTGTGACTTTAATACAATGCGTAAACATCAAACAATTGTGTGAAAGGTTAGAGTGAGAAGATCATTCAGGCTGTAAATTAACTTAAATTTTCCATTAAGAGAAAGGCACAAACAATCATAATATTTATACTTAGATGCTGGATTATAGTTACATAAGCCCTCCCTTTGGGAAATAATCATACAGGTTTAAAGGCAGAATGTGCATTATATTTAACAGACACATTGAGCAGCTACTAGCATCCAGGTAAAGCATGAGAAAGGTACCTAAAGACACAGAGATAATTAAGGCTTATGGACAGTCACAATCAGAAAACAGACAAGATGAAATAAATAAGCAGTACAAAAGTGTTAACTTAATAAATTAATCTATGTTAAAACCACAAGAACACTGAGATGGGAGTGATTGAACTTGCTTAACTTTATGTTATCTAAAGTTGTAAAGAATAATAAGTGTGTAAAAGATGAGCACTTCCATGCAATAGTAAGTTTTATATAGAGATATTTTTTAAATGAAAAGGAACATGGAGGTGCCCCTCAGTTTGCACAAATTTTCATAGAGGATAGTGTCTATGGCACTTTGGGAAGCTGAGGCTGTTGAGTCGCTTGAGTCTAAGAGTTCAAGACTATCCTGGGTAACATGGCGAAATGCCATCTCTACAAAAAGTACAAAAATTATCCGGGCATGGTGGTGTGCACCGATAGTCCTAGCTGCTCCAGAGTAAGAGGTGGAAGGATTGCCGGAGCCCACCCAGGAGATTGGGACTTGGAAGAGGAACTGCAGAGTCATATAGGTGTCAGAAAGCATGGAGTTGTGGGGAACTCCACGTTTTTCAGTATAAATGGACTGTAATGCTTATTTGAGGGAAGAGCGCTAGGAGAAGTGGCTGGAGCTGGGGCCACATAATGAAGGACTTGATGTCATGTTCCTAAGCTTGGGCTTTATCTTCTCATTAGAGAGAGACAATGAAGAGTTTTTTACCTATTGCAATTAGAAGAAAAGTTGGAAGGGCATAAGAATGGAGAAGTTTGGACCTGTGGGAAGGCTATTTATTATAGAAGCCTCTTAGGATGGGGACCTGATCTACACAACAATGACAGTAAAAATGAACTAAAGAGATTTGATTTTGAAAGATATTAAGAGAAAAGAATATAAGGAACTTAATAATTGCATGAGAGGTAGAGGGAAATCAAAATCATTTCAGATTTTGTCTTGATTAATTAAATAGGGGACAGTATAAATGACCTAAATAGGGAACACAGGTTTTGGGGAGTAGCTAATGAGCTCGGTTTTACATTGAATTTAGGAAGTAATGATTCAAGTTTGGTAGTTGGATATATGAGTCTGAACTCAAGAAGGAGTAAAGTGTAAGATTATGATTAGACACGAGAAAATCCAGAGAGGACTGGAGCCATAGGAGATGGATAATCAGGGTGGTAATTGTGAGGATGGCCATGAGACTGGGTATTTCTCCAAGGGGGAGATGAACCTGGAGTAATATGAATAAGAGTATTACTTATTCTTATAATACAGTTGTGGGAGGATGTTTCCACAACTGTAACCTTGAAATATTTAAGTATTAAGGAAGTCATCAAAATTTTTAGAGTGCCCCTCAATTTAAATGCACCCCATATGTAGTGGTTGCATTGGCCTGGATCGAAACTAGTGACCTACTTCCACACAGTTCCTTACTCTGCCATTTTTGGCATGCTTTCCACTACCCCATGCTCACTTCGCTGCAACCTTTCTATTGCTCCAACCCCATTCCTTCCTGATTATATAGACCCACAATATATTTAGTCCTATACACCCAGACTTCCATGCTGTCAAAAGTGCAAACTCATGATGGTTTTCAGCAGAAAATATTTATTTGGCTTAAAATATTTTAAGGTGTTTTATTGCTTTCCAACATAACTTCATTTGTTCCAAGAAACATTTTATGAAAATATTCATTTCAAACTGTCATAATCCTTTTGCATTGTTGCACTGAGCTTCTGCTTAGTGACTCATGAGGCAAAAATCATGGTGAGCAGCTGCTTTCTCATCTGGAGCTCAGGGTCTTCTTCCAAGTTTATTGTTGGCAAAGTTAAGTTATTGGGGTTCTAGAACTGATGTCCCATTGTCCTCTGGATGTCAGATGGGGGCCATACTCAGCACCTGGCTACTCTCAGGGCAGGAGATCTGAATGGGCTTTACTTGATCATGTCAATGGGCTTTACTTGATCATGTCAATGGGCCTTTTAAATATGGATCTGGAGGTCCAAGACAGGAGTTAAATCCAACACATTCATTGTCTTGGGGATGATACAGAGGAATTAAAATAGGGGGTAGGAAGTCTTGGGGGCCACCATAGAACTCTGCCTACCATAGATGGAAAACCAAGTGCATAATAATACTCTGCTTATCAGGAAAAGAATCTAAGGCTTTGAAAATGATGCACATGCAGGAACACATTGTCTAACCTATCGATCTATCCAGCTATCTCCCTATTATCTACCTATCTAACTGCTTATATATCAGAAGATCCAGGCCAGTGATCGAACACTGGTATTTATCCTGAAAAATTATTTTAACCTCTCTGAAATTATTTCCTCACTTACTAAACAGTGGTACCCTAGTTGCTTTCTACTCATTTTCTGTACCATTTTCAGAATAAAAATGAGATCATTTAAGTATCTATTTTGGGTATAAATTTCACTTCACAAGTCCAGACAAGCAGGGAATATCACACCACTTTATGTATTTTAAATCAACTTCATTTTGCCTACAAACTCTCCATCAAGCCAGCAAGGAAATTACTTCAGTCATTTTGCAACCTCCCCACTCTAGCAGTGTAAAGGACCCAGAGGCAAATGGACAGTCTGCGTCATGGAGACCACATTTCCAGTCATCTTTCCACATCCTTGATCCCTGAGACAGCCATTGTTCTTCTTCCATTGCTTCCTTCTGTTCATCCAGTTCTGCAGAGGCCGAGCCACACTTTGGGTGGGAAGCTACAGAGCCTTTTTCCCCAATTTGCTTGCACTTTGATGAATTATCTACAAATAAGGCATGGGTGTCTGCTATTTGAAAAACTCCAGGACTTCTTTTCCTCTCTTAGTCTCTAGGCATCCCTACATCTAAGTCTGGGAAAGTCTATCTTTTTCTTTCTGAGTTTCCCCTGGGACTGGCTGCTCCCTGAAAGGGTGCAATGCCTAGAACAACTGAACAAGTCCAAGGTTGCCCAAGATAATCACCCTTGAAAGGAGGCTTATTTCATATGCCCTTGAAATACAAGAAAAAAGGAGTAAGGAGCAGTGTCCCACAGGCCCCACCCACCTTAAATCCTGAGGTCATAGCAGCTCCCGGTGCCCTACTTAAGGGCAGATTCAGAGGCACACCCTGTTGGATCACTCTTCAGGAAACCTAGCATAATCTCAGTGGCCTTAGGTTCTTGGACACAACATCTAATAATGAAAAATTCTGGAAATTCATTTCTACTTTTCTTTTCATGAAACTATCCCTAAAGGTAGAGGAGCAAATAACTTGAATTTTTCTTGAATAAGGAAAATACAGGTAGAAAAATATACATTAATATCTTAAAAATCTTTCTGCCACACAAAATTTTCAAAACTAAATAATAATTGGGGGTGGTGGTGGTTGTTATGCCTATATTAGTCCTATTTAAGCAGGTAGACATCACTCATTTCCTGAGCCAATTCTAGACAATCCAGGACTATATTCGGAACCAGGGGATCTGAAGTTAACCTTACTGATCTCAGTGTGGTGGCTTATCAGGCTGGGCTGAAGACCTTGATATTCATGTGCCCATCAACCCTAAAGGTCTCTAATTTCTATCAGTTATGCCAGTTGAAAAACATCAGCTTCAAACAAGATTGTCTGATTTTTGCTATTTTTTTTTTCCACTGGAGCTGAGATCCTGGACTGAATCACAGACTATTTGTCTAGGGCGTTGATAGCACACCTAAGCCATGCCAGCCCTTTCTTGCTAAAGCTTGAATCGTGCCTTCCTGCACCCATACACACTGGCTGAGATGCTGCTTCTTATAGGATGAACCCTTACAACCTCTTAGAAATATCATGACCGGCTTCCAACCTTTGACTTATGTACAGAGCTCCACCATTAGACTGGACCCTTTGCATGATGCTGCTGCTGCTGATGATGATGATGATTGTGAAAATAAAACAATCGTAACAATTGTAGTAGTTAGCATTGATCTTGAACACTGATACTATTATTAGCAAGACTACTGCTAACAGTAGCTAGCATATCTTTAATAATTACTATAAGCCTTTTCATCTTATGACACCATGATGTGTGCATTATTAGTATATCCTTTATATATAGGAGAAAACTGAAGGACAGAAAAGGTAAGGAACTGCCCAAGGTGATGCAGCCACTAAGTGGTTGTTAAACCCAGCAGTGTAACCCAAAGTTGAGCACTGTCCATTTTTCTTGCCACTAGCCACATATGGCTCTTGAGCACTTGGGAGGTGGCTCATCCAGATTGAGCTGCATTGTAATGTAAAATGCACACCAGATTAAGAAGGCTTAGCATATTTTTAAAATGATGTAAAAAACCTCATTAATAATTTTATATTGATTACATATTATAATATCCATTTCTGGAGTGTATTGGGTTAAATAAAATATGCTACTAAAGTCAATTTTGCCCATTTCTTCTCACTCTTTTTAATGTAGAGACTAGAATAATTTAAATTACATACGTGGCATGCAATCTATTTCTATTGGCAGAAATAACTGTCCAGAGAGCACACTTATAGGTATGTATCCTAACATCAGTGATAATGCTTAATGCACTAGGCATGCCACAACTGACCCTTGAACAACATGGATTTGAACTGTGCAAGTCCACTCATAGGCACTTTCTTCTGCCTCTGCCACCCCTAGGACAGCAAGAACAACACTTCTCCTCCTCCTCCTCCTCCTCCTCCTCCTCTTCCTCCTCCTCTTCCTCAGCCTATGCAACATAAAGATGACAGAGATAAAGCCTTTTATGATAATTCACTTCTGCGTAATGAATATTAAATATATTTTTCTTTCTTACGACTTTCTTAATAACATTTTCTTTTCTCTAGCTTTCTTTATTGTAAAAATAGAGTATATTATACATGTAGCACACAAAACATGTGTTAATCGACTGTATTATCTATAAGGCTTCTGGTCAGATAGGGGAGTAAAAGTTCTATGTGGATTTTTGACCACACAGTGGTCATTGTCCCTAACCCCTGCATTGTTCAAGGGTCACTGGTCATTTAGAGTCTAAATAACCCTAAAAGGAAGGTATTAGCACTTCCTTTTTACCAGTGAAGAAATCCGGATGCAGTCCATTAAGGCCTTTGTCAATGACCACACAGTGAATAAACTTTGGTCTCACGATCCCTGTTCCAGGGCTCTTTACTCTGTAGTCATGTAAAATTCTTATAATCTATAACCAGGCTGTAGGGATTCTTTGATGCTTTTAATATTTCATTCTTTCTAGCTTTCCAAGGTAGCCTTAATGAAACTGTTCAGTCTTCCAAAGGAATCGCTTTACAAGAGAAGTTTTCAAATATTATTATCAACTTAACATATTGTATCAATTCACATTGGATCATAATCCTCTCACCGCTTTCTTCTTTCTGTGCAGAAACTTCTGGTTCATTTTCTAAAAGACGTATCTTCCTTTGGCAATTCTTGAAAAACAAAACACATTTCTTGTATTAATTTAGCATGTAAATGTCATTAAATATGAACATAAGTCTATAGTCTTTCTGTACTGAATGTTCACTAAAGATTGAAATAAATTTCATATAATCTTACGTAACTGAAATTGGGAAAAAGATAACTTTTGACTACATAAAGCTTTATAATATATAACAAAATGACTGTGTTTTATGATTTTGGGAAGTTCTACTACACTGCAAGGCTGCACTTTTACCTTACATCTTTCACCATTTGAAATTATTTCAAATGATGTCCTATTCCTAGCTGTTCTTTGCTTGTAGGAGTATGTCCATTAAAAGGATAGTGCTGGGATGCTGCAGGGCTCAGAGCTGGGCCGGAAATGTATTTCAGTAACAAATGTTCTAAGTATGATCCTCAAATAAAAACGTTTCCCCTCCAGCCCAAGTGCCATATCCTTGTGCATTTGGGTCCCACTGTCTGGAATGCCTTCCATTTTACACCCTGTGTCCAGGGCTGTTGGAAATCTTCATAAAATCATTAAAGGCTTTTCTGCAATGTTCCTTCTGTTATTCTTTCCCTGGTTCCTAGTGACCTAGACAGGATGCGCATGAGTCCATAATTCTTTAAAATTCTTATTGGAGTACCCAGTACAGGATTAGTTTATTGTTTGTGACTGTCTTTCTTTCTCAGCAGACTATGAGCTCCTGAGAACAGGATCTTTTAAACTCATTGTCATATTCTTTAAATTCAGTGTATAACCCAACCTTGTTGAACATTGTACAGCAAAGGAAATATTTGTTGAATCTCATCATTTCCTCTCTCTCCCTTGCACTCTGTATTCCAGTCCGGTTGAACTTTCAATTCATCCTGTTGATTTGGTTCTTTCTTGTCCCTATGCCTTTGTACATTATGTATGTGTATATGATGTTT
The DNA here is from genome assembly GCF_009761245.1 of Sapajus apella. Classification (NCBI taxonomy): domain Eukaryota; kingdom Metazoa; phylum Chordata; class Mammalia; order Primates; family Cebidae; genus Sapajus; species Sapajus apella. The sequence goes on from NW_022438623.1 coordinate 6,893, forward strand.
ATATTGTGATGTGATATTACAGGCAGTACTCCCTGCAGTGCTCCCTCTATACAGCCACTCCTTCTTTCAGCCAACCAACTCCTCATGCCTTATTCTTCTTCCGAAAGGTTTTCCTGACTCTTGAGGAAAATAGATCTTCCTTCTCTATGTCCTCACTACTCCTTGTACTATCCCCAGCATCATACTCTGTGCACCTTTCTGGAAACAAGAAACCTGAAGGCAGAGGCCAGGTTGGCTTTGTTTACCACTGCATCCCCTTTACCTGGGGCACTTCCTGACATGAAATGGTTGTTCAATAGATATTTCTTGAATAAATGCTTGAATAAATTTATTCACACAGGCTTATTTTTACACCCCATTTTGCACTTCCATATGTTTTCAGTATATTAGTTGGATGTCCTTGGAGAGATAATATAGTACAAGGGAACTTTAGGTTCCAAACATAACACAGTTAGAAATGCTTTCCTAGGGAGTTTATTTTACATTAACAGAAGCTGGTAGCTATCAAGTGGATATATCTATATGGATGCACAGGCAGAATAAAGCTTGGAAACAGCCATCCTGCTGGTGCAGCTTCTCATCTTGTATTTTCCTTGATATTGATTAGTGCTATCAGCAACACACTCAGATACACAAACCAGAAACTTAGAGTTAGCTACCCTTCTCCTTTCTCTACTTCCTGATCCACCTTCATAGCAAATCACTGGGTCTTCCTGATTTTGGCCCTTTACGCATTCTCAGACACCAAACACACCCTTTCCTCTCCTATCCAGGTCCTCATAATCTGCCACCTGCACAATTGCAATATCCACTAACTATTCTCAAGGCTCTAGCTTGGTTCTTCTCAATTACATCTTCCCATTGCTACAAAACTGAGCATTTAGAATTGGAGTATGGCAATCCCTCCTAAAATGATTTCAGTGGGCGGCTCCTTGCCACCTTGAGCGATAAATCCATTCTCTCAGCATGGCAAAACAAGGCCCTCCACCATCTGGTCCCTACCAATCCTTCTAATCTCTTCTTGGATTTAAAGTTCGAATAACTGTGAAATATAATTCCCCCCATAAATCATGAGATTTCACACACCTATGTTTTTGTTCATCTTGCTCTTTCTTTCTCATGTGCCTCCTTTTATACCCTTTTATATAATTTGTACTAACCCCTTAAGACTCACATGGACAGTCATCTTATTCAGAAAGTTTTTTCTTAATCCCACGTTTGGCCTAATGTCCTTCCTCTGGATAACCATAATACCCTGTATATACCTCTGTCTCTACTTTTACATGTCTGTCCAGTGGTCTCAAAATGCTTATCTTGTTCTTTATCAATAAATGTTTATCTTGTTCTTGCTCTCAAAAATGTTTATCTTGTTCTTTATCAATAACATTGCTGAATATGCACCTCAATATTTATTATGTATGTAGATATATATTTATGTGTGCATAAATTTATATATATACTCCTTTATTAATTATGTGTTATATATTTTAAGGTATATATAAAATAGACGTAAGCACCAGATAAAGGTAAAATGACAACATTTAAGGCATTTAAAAACGTCATAATGCATCAAAAAACACATTTTTCTATACAATTAATAATGTTCTTTACAGAAAGTAATTGTGCCTTGATTGGTTTGTTAATTTTGAATTTAATTCTTTAATTTTGAGTTTAATTCATTTGGTATTTAAATGACTCAGAAAGCGCATACCAGAAAAAAAAAATGGTAAGTTGGACTTCATCAAAATTAAAAACTCCTGCTCATCAAAAACACATACACACAAAAAAGAAACAAACTGGAAAAAAGTATTTGTATTTCAAATAGATAGCTCTTAAAACTAAAAGATTTTAAAACAACAACAAACATCTTTTGAACAGTAGAGAAGACTTAGACAATTCACAAAGGATGTTACAGAAAAGGCCAAAAAGCACAGCAAAAAGTACTCAATAGTATTGCCATCAAGGAAATGAGAATGAAAACCACAATGAAATGCCACTACACCTGGATGGAAAGGATAAATTAAAAGATTAACAACACAAAAGCTGTAGAGTTTGTCAAACAGACGGAGATCTTGTGCATTGCTTAGCACATTCTCATAAAGTTAAACGTATGTCAACTCTAGTACCCACAAGGATGTATTTACAGAAAAAAACTTGTACAAGAATATTTGTTTTATATGTAATAGGTAATATAGTAAATAACTTAAACGTGTAGCAAATGATGAATATATATACTTTTAAAATGTGGTACCTCCAAACAATGAAATACTACTCAGCAACAAAAAGGATTAAACTACTGATAAGTGAACTAAAATAACAGGGCCTCAAAAATGTTATTCTAAGTGAAAGAAGTCAGTTACACATAAATACATTCTGTATAAATATTATTTATATAAACCTCTAGATAAGTCAAAACTATGAGACAAGTTTTGGGAGAATCTTCTAAGATAAAACAAATGGTCTCTATGTTGACAGGAATGTGAGTTGCATGAGAATGTGGATTTGGCAAAGTTTATCATACCATGGAGATAAACTGTATAAAACAGTGACTGGATGAACCAGAACCAAAACCAAAACAAAGAATTTTTTTTTTAAAGTTACGTGTAAGGAGCAATACAGGGAACAGATACAGGGTATAAGAATGTAGGACTTCCATGGATATACCTTGTTCTATTGATTTCCTTTTGGAACTATGTGATTATTTTATAGAATTATAATGCAAAGCTTATTGAAAAACAAAACTGATACATTGAATGGCAAAGAATTGTACTTGTTAACTGTGCATTGCATTGTTGGTTCAACCAAAAAAAGAGAAACCATTTCAATTAACTTTAAAGCACAGTGATTTGACAATATGCTCTGGTGAAATACGTGCCAAATGTACCCACAAAATTAGTCATATTGTTGTTGGTAATGTGAGTTTTTGTCATCTTGACACTGCTATGTGTATTTTGTAGGATAAATTACATGAAAAATTATGCGGATGTTTTAGAGACCAGGAGTTTCAGACTGGAAAAAAGGTCCTGCAGATTAAAGATCAATTACATTAAATAAAAACCTGGTCCTGTCTCTGAATCAGTATGATCAGTATGGATTCAATATACATTTTACCATCTTAAAAAAATTCATGCTTTTTTGCAGTTTCTCCTGTAAAGACCTGGGATCAATGACCAACCAAGTATCAAAAAACACCTCTAACATCCAGATTGCAATTTCTATTATTTCTCACTCATAGGAAATGGGACATTTTGGAGAAATGGCTGAACTCAGATCTGGAGGGGGGAAAAAAAAGAACCAAAAAAAAAAAAAAATCATGAGGCTATAAAAGGCTAGAGGGGACATCTCAAAAAGACTCTGAAATAAACTTAAAGAGGCCCCCATCAACAAAAAATAAAAGATGCAATGGACTGAAACAAGCACGTATACTCGAATTTATTGAAAAGGGCAAGTATGCTCAATCTATTTTTAAATGCCTTGGACATCTTTGGATAATGGTAAGAAAAAAAATCATGATGTTGAAAACTAATAAACAAAGGGAAAGAATGAAGTGTTTATCCTTCTTGTCCTAGACAAACTGTATTTTAGGGTTAAAAAATTAAAAAAGGTGATATGGGTGTTTCTCTTTACAGAATGATAACACAATATTGCTATATTGCAGCCCATAATAAACCAGTGGATCTGCCTCATGGCTGTTAACATAACACAAATAAAGAACTAAATATCAAATGACTCCTAACTGAGCACACAACATTGTCTATGAAGCATTCTTGCCAAAAGCAAAATTGAATCCAATCTGATCCAACCACTGCTAGCTAGATCTAATGACCAACTTATAGTATTCCTATTAAAAAAAACAAGCTATTATGTATATTTATAAGATTATCAGAAATTTTATAATAGAAATCTTATAAAAATATGCAAGTTCAAATGCTAGAAGAGCATCAGAGACTGGGTTTATTAGATAAAAAAACTCATTTTTATTTTTTTTATTTTTTTATTTTTTTTCCCATTTATTTATTTTGTTGCATTTTAGGTTTTGGGGTACATGTGAAGAACATGCAAAATTGTTGCATAGGTACACACGTGGCAGTGTGATTTGCTGCCTTCCTCCCCATCGCCTACATCTGGCATTTCTCCCCTTGCTATCTCTCCCCAGCTCCCCACTCCCCACTGTCCCTCCCCTATTTCCCCCCAACTGACCCCAGTGTGCAGTGCTCCCCTCCCTGTGTCCATGCGTTCTCATTGTTCAACACCCACCTATGAGTGAGAACATGCGGTGTTTGATCTTCTGCTCTTCTGTCAGTTTGCTGAGAATGATGGTTTCCAGGTTCATCCATGTCCCTACAAAGGACATGAACTCATTGTTTTTGATGGCCGCATAATATTCCATGGTGTATATGTGCCACATTTTCCCTATCCAGTCTATCGTCGATGGGCATTTGGGTTGGTTCCAGGTCTTTGCTATTGTAAACAGTGCTGCAATGAACATTCGTGTACACGTGTCCTTATAGTAGAACGATTTGTAATCCTTTGGATATATACCCAGTAATGGGATTGCTGGGTCAAATGGAATTTCTATTTCTAGGTCCTTGAGGAATCGCCACACTGTCTTCCACAATGGTTGAACTAATTTACACTCCCACCAACACTGTAAAAGTGTTCCTATTTCTCCACATCCTCTCCAGCATCTGTTGTCTCCAGATTTTTTAATGATCGCCATTCTAACTGGCGTGAGATGGTATCTCAATGTTGTTTTGATTTGCATTTCTCTGATGACCAGTGATGATGAGCATTTTTTCATATGTTTGTTGGCCTCATGTATGTCTTCTTTTGTAAAGTGTCTGTTCATATCCTTTGCCCACTTTTGAATGGGCTTGTTAGTTTTTTTCTTGTAAATCTATTTTAGTTCTTTGTAAATTCTGGATATCAGCCCTTTGTCAGATGGGTAAACTGCAAAATTTTTTTCCCATTCTGTTGGTTGCCGATTCACTCTAATGATTGTTTCTTTTGCTGTGCAGAAGCTGTGAAGTTTGATTAGGTCCCATTTGTCTATTTTGGCTTTTGTTGTCAATGCTTTTGGTGTTTTGGTCATGAAGTCCTTGCCTACACCTATGTCCTGAATGGTTTTGCCTAGATTTTCTTCTAGGGTTTTTATGGTGTTAGGTCTTATGTTTAAGTCTTTAATCCATCTGGAGTTAATTTTAGTGTAAGGTGTCAGGGAGGGGTCCAGTTTTTGCTTTCTGCACATGGCTAGCCAGCTTTCCCAACACCATTTATTGAACAGGGAATCCTTTCCCCATTGCTTGTTTTTGTCTGGTTTGTCAAAGATCAGATGGTTGTAGATATGTTGTGTTGCCTCCGAGACCTCTGTTCTGTTCCACTGGTCTATATCTCTGTTTTGGTACCAGTACCATGCTGTTTTGATTACTGTAGCCTTGTAGTATAGCTTGAAGTTCGGTAGTGTGATGCCCCCCCGCTTTGTTCTTTTTGCTTAGAATTGACTTGGCTATGCGGGCTCTCTTTTGCTTCCATATGAAGTTTAAGGTGGTTTTTTCCAGTTCTGCGAACAAGGTCATTAGTAGCTTGATGGGAATAGCATTGAATCTGTAAATTACTTTGGGCAGTATGGCCATTTTCACAATATTGATTCTTCCTAACCATGAACATGGAATGTTTATCCATCTGTTTGTGTCCTCTCTTATTTCGTTGAGCAGTGGCTTGTAGTTCTCCTTGAAGAGGTCCTTTATGTTCCTTGTTAGTTGTATTCCTAGGTATTTTATTCTCTTTGTGGCAATTGTGAATGGAAGTTTGTTCTTGATTTGGCTCTCCTTAAGTCTGTTATTGGTGTATAGGAATGCATGTGATTTTTGCACATTGATTTTGTATCCTGAGACTTTGCTGAACTTGCTTATCAGTTTCAGGAGGTTTGGGGCTGAGACGATGGGGTCTTCTAGATATACAATCATGTCGTCTGCAAATAGAGACAATTTGACCTCCTCCTTTCCTATTTGAGTGCCCTTTATTTCTTTTTCTTGCCTGATTGCTCTGGCTAGAACTTCTAATACTATATTGAATAGCAGTGGTGAGAGAGGGCATCCTTGCCTGGTGCCACATTTCAAGGGGAATGCTTCCAGTTTGTGCCCATTCAGTATGATATTGGCTGTTGGTTTGTCATAAATAGCTTTTATTATTTTGAGATACGTTCCATCGATACCTAGCTTATTGAGGGTTTTTAGCATAAAGGGCTGTTGAATTTTGTCAAAGGCCTTCTCTGCATCAATTGAGATAATCATGTGGTTTTTGTCTTTGGTTCTGTTTATGTGGTGAATTACGTTTATAGATTTGCGTATGTGAACCAGCCTTGCATCCCCGGGATGAAGCCTACTTGATCATGGTGGATAAGCTTTTTGATGTGCTGTTGCAATCGGCTTGTC
>NW_022438624.1:0-13287 GCF_009761245.1 Sapajus apella
GTCAGACAAATCCAATGACACAGCACGTTTCTGATCACAGAATTGTGCTAGAAGTCCATAATTAAAAGCTAATAAAAAATTATTATATGCTTGGAAATTCAAAGTGCCCTTATAAGATGTCAGCAGAATAAATAATCCAAAGTGAAACAAGACTGCGTTTACACTCAGTGAGAAGATCATAACGTGGCAATCAAATGTCTCCCTCTGGCCCAGGAATTCCAGTCTGTGGCACAAGGTCGTGTGGTCTCAAATCACCCCAACACACCTAGACATGTTAACATCTGACATAGGGTGACGGTGTCACTTACCTATATTATCTTACCGCCTGTGAAGGTGGACTTTTAATTCTGAACCCTAATGAAGGGGAGAAAACCAAGTTGAACTCTCATGGTTGAGCGCTCAGGAATGTCCAAGGAATCTGTGCATTTCAAGAGACAAAGTTCATCAGCCTCTCTCCTGGGGGATTTGACCACAATACCCAGAGGGTTTGGCAGCATCACGAGTGATGGCTAGGGAGTGCCAAGCTGGTGAGCAGGACCCAGGGGTCTGGTGACCAGGTCAGACCCCCACTGTCCATTATCTTTCCTGGACCCATCATCAGCCAAATTTCCCAAAGGCCTGCCTCTGCCTAATCACACAGACTGTGCTCAGATGTACTCAGGCCTCTCGCAGCTGTAAACCACTGCTTTAAATCTCCTTACAATTTACTATGACATAAAGTTATTGTAAGCTGCAAATACTCTATTCATGCTACAAATGGAAAGCCAACGCCTTCACCATAAATAGAAAAACAACCCTGAGACACAAGGAAAACCAAAAACAGGGATAACACAACTATGGAATTCAATTCTATTCATATGCTGTCACCTGCATAAAGAGCCCCAGATTTGGGTTGTCTTGGTTGTAAAACAAGAGACCAAGTTAGTGGGTGTTGAAGTCAGATTAGCCCAAAAGTGAATGGCAGAGAGTACCATGATGTCTATGAAGGGCTGCTGGGGTCACTTTGATTATAGCCCAAGCAGAGACAGGGCAAGGAAGGACATGTGAGCAGAATTTAGGGCCTCAAACAGGGGATGTGATTCATGCAGCCCAGGAAATGCTCCCGAAAGCCAGAGTCGACCCCCCTTGGAGGCAGGTCCCTCATGGAGGCAGAGCAAGGCACGTTAGATTTGAGACCAGCTGTGCGACCCTGGGCTGGTTTCCTTACACACAATGGAAGTGTTAATGGCTGTGCCAAAGGCTGCGTGAGGATAGCGGAAGCAACCTGTTGGAGCACCTGTGTACCGAGCGTCATCACATCACAAGAACATCTTTTCTTCCAGAGCTGTCACCTTGGAAGGTCCTTGGCCACTAAAGGCAGCGATAATGATAACAGCAGCAAATCATCATTTATGGCTGATGATGGAGGGCTAGCGGGTAGGGCTCCTAGGTTCTTGATAAGAATGAGGGTCTGGGGACTCCTGGGGGCAGCTGAGTGAGTCCTATAGGACTCCTGGGTCCCCAGGGACCAAGCCTGTCTTCAGTGGCACTGAGCCTAGGCTGGGATGCTGGGGCAGACACTGGAGCATCAGCAGGACAACAGCCACAGAGGCTGTGGACCCATCAGAGGTGGCAGGTGTAGGATCATCTGTCCACCAAGTAGAGTCACCAGGCCTGGCTGACCACTGCCCCCACAGACGATGCCCTGTCCCTTGCCTCGCACTTTGACCTGGGGCCTCATGGAGCATCACCCTAAGACCTCTGTGTCCTGGTCATTGAATGGGAACTTGAGTCACTCAGGGCCACTGGAACAAGGAGGAAGAATCAGGCCCCACGATGTTTTGGGACAGTGTTCGGCACAGAAAAATGTACAGAATGCATGCACGACACAGGGGCGCTCTTGGTGTGGGAGCCAATATTTTATGACCTCCAGCCCTAATCTGAGCACTCTCACCTGTGCAATCTGAAAGACATAGGAGACTTGCAGGAAAGATAGTGCCTGGATTTAGCTTAAAGAAACTAAAATGTTGAATTTTCACACTCCTGATATCCTTCCATATCAACTCTCTCAATGCTCCCATCTTCACTATCATACAAGGTAACTGAGGCAGTCAGATTTACTAACTCAATGTGACTCAGCTGATACTGAGTTCATACTGATCACATCTGAAGAAACTGCTTTTTCTGAAGTTTATCTTGTTTGGTCATGCTGCTGCTGATTTTGTGCAGCTCTGGGACAAACTGCACCTGGTTGAGCACAAAGCGAATCCGAGGTGACTCAGTCCTGCTGTCATTTCTCACAAATTCCCCACTGTCCTCCTCTGCCCCTTCACAGTCTCCCACACAGGCTGATACTATATGGTGGCCCTAATGGCATCCACCAAGTATTTCAGGTTCTCCTCTGGGCCCTTTGAAGCTGGAGGTAGCTATGGGATTTGCTTTGACTCAGGAGATGTGAGTGGAAGTGAAGTGTGTCACCTCAAGGCAAAAGATTTGGAAGCCATTGAGACTGGCCACCCTTTCCCTCATCTCATAGAGCCGCTGATAGGTCCCATATAGAGGCTGCTCCTTTATTCTGGTGGCAGATGAGGGGATGTGGAGCACAGGGCCCAGGAGAGCCACGGAGGATATGCAGCATGAACGGACAGAGAGCCTTCAGTGCTGTAAATTTCCATTTTGGGGGACTGTTTATTACCTATAATGATACCTGGTCCATCCTAGCCGACAGGCACCATCTGTTCCATGCTCTGTGAAGAAGACTAGCCTACCATCAGAACATAAACTGGTTGTAGGACACATGTAAGCTTCAGTTCCAGCTCCGCCTCTTATTAACTGCAACCTCAGGCATTTAACTTTCAGTTTGTGAGCCTCAGTTTCAACTCTGTAAAATGGGTTGGGTATACTACTTCAGGTTGTGAAGAGAATGAAACAAAATAAAAATGCATGTAGAGCATTGAGCCCAGGGCCTGGCACACCGAATGAGTACTTCGTATTAGCCATGGACCTTCATAATGCATATTGATTGCCAATATTCAGACATTGCAGCAAAGTATTACCAAAAAAATTTAAACCTATTTGTATATGTATTCTTTCAATCTTTATTTAAACAGATAGGATAAAATTATGAATATCTTTCATACCCAGTGTTTTTCTCTTAATAGTATATTGCTAAATTTTTCAAATCTCAGGCCCATCACGATGGCTCACACCTGTACTCCCAGAACATTGGGAGGCCAAGGCGGGTGGATCACAAAATCAGGAGTTTGAGACCAGTCTGGCCAACATGGTGAAACCCCTGTCTCTACTAAAAATACAAAAATTAGACAAGTGTGGTGGCATGTGCCTGTAGTTCCAGCCACTTGGGAGGCTGAGGCAAAAGAAACGCTTGAACCTGGGAGGTGGGGGCCGCAGTGAGCCAAGATCGTGTACATACATATACACACACACATATAATCTCAAAAACAAATGATCATTTATGAAATCATTTAAAATGACAAGATAATTAATTTAATGAGAAATGTAATTATTCGTATTAGACTTTTTGTAGATTGCACAGAGCATTCAAAACAAATGAAGGAGAATAAAAAAGTATTAGATGTCGTAAAATAAATGTGATTTTATTATTTTATTCAAAAATATAGAACTATATATATAATATAAAACATTTCTAATTATGAATCATGTTAAAAATAGTATAGAAGTTGCTGATTTTAATTTCTGTTTCAAATTTTGCAAATATGTTTATATATATGTGTGTGTGTTTATATATATATATATACATATATAATTTTTTTTTTTTTTTTTTTTTTTTTTTTTGAGACGGAGTTTCACTCCCTTTACCCAGGCTGGAGTGCAATAGCGCGATCTCGGCTCACCGCAACCTCCGCCTCCTGGGTTCAGGCAATTCTCCTGCCTCAACCTCCTGAGTAGCTGGGATTACAGGCACGCGCCACGATGCCCAGCTAATGTTTTGTATTTTTAGTAGAGATGGGGTTTCACCATGTTGACCAGGATGGTCTCTATCTCTTGAACTCGTGATCCACCCACCTCGGCCTCCCAAAGTGCTGGCATTACAGGCCTGGCCCACCGCTCCTGGCTTATTTATTTATTTATTTATTTATTTATTTTTTAAGAGAGTCTCCCTCTGTCACCCAGGCTGGAGTACTGTGGCACAATCTCGGCTTACTTCAACCTCTCACTCCCAGGTCCAAGCAATTCTCCTGCCTCAGCCTCCCAAGTAGCTGAGACTACAGCCACGTGCCACCTTGCCTGGCTAATTTTGCGTTTTTAGTAGAGACGAGCTTTCTCTATGTTGGTCAGGCTGGTTCTGAACTCCTGACCTCAGGTGATTCGCTCAACTCAGCCTCCCAAAGTGCTGGGATTACAGGCATGAGCAAAAGCTCCTGCCTAAATTTTGCAGGATAATAAATAGCCTTTTGAAGTCCCGCTGTACACTTGTCTGGTTGTTTTTCTTTAGGTTAACATGCCAGCAATTATTCTTTTTGAGTTTCTGACCGAGATAGTGGTTTTTATCCAAATAAGTCAAGTACTCTACCCTATCCCTAAGCCACTTGCATGAAACGAAAAAGGAGGGAAGAGCTAGTACTGTGACTGCCTACGCTTCGCCCAGCATGGCCCCCTGTGAGACGTGGGGCAGCAGAGACCCGGGAACTGTTCAAGGGTGCTGGGACCCATCTGTCTGTGCTCACCTTCCTCAGGTACTCACGTGGGGTGGGGGATGGCACTGACTTTAAGTGCTGCTGCAGTTCCTTGGTGAGCTGGCCCTGGCCATGGGGCAGGAACTGTGGGGTCAGGACTATAGAGGGCTTCACCACCTACAGAATAGGAACAGAAGCTCATGATGTGTGCCAATCTATTAGATAATTAAATGTTTAAAAATGTTTCTTGAATGAGTGGAAAAACAAGGTGATGCCTGAGTCTATAGCGGTTGTAAGATTTATTGCTGAGGTAAAATGTGGAAACTGAGGCAAGTATAAGAAAATGAGAAGCTAATTTATTCAGCTCCCAGGTGAGGTTCTGTGGTCCAGGGAGGGGCCAAAGAAGTCGCGCCCGACTGTTTAGGTCATGGGGTTTTATGGGGAGGGAAGGCGATTGACTGGCTATTGGGGAAACAAAGCAAAGGCAATTTTATTGGCTGTCAGGAAGCAGGAAATACCTGGAACTAGTTGCCATTGGTAGGCGGGTGGGACTTTGGGTAAGTGGGCCTTGATTGGCTGTTGGGGAAACAAAGTGATGACAATCTTATTGGCTACTAAGAAGCAGGGACTACCTGGAGCTAGTGGTCATGGGTAGGCAGGCGGGACCTTGGGGAAGCGGGCCTTCTGGGGGCATAAAGGGCAGGGTGCTACCTTCTGGGGGCATACAGGGCATAGTGCTACCAGGCAGGGTCTGACGGGGCTTCTTTAAAAAATTTTCCTGCAGGATTTATCAACAGCGGGCTGGGGGTTGAATGCATAATTTAGTGCTGAATGTGGGCTTGGGTCTGGCATGCGGAGGCGGGTGTGGGGAAGCCGTGCGGCAAGGCCAGATGATCAGCTTGGGTGATGACGTAGTTATCAGGCGCAGAGAGAGATGGGTGTGTCCGTTTAACCGTCTGCGAGGCAGCCGGCCTTACATTGGTCAAGAGCATGGGGGCCTCAGAAAAGGTCAGAAGCAAGTTCAAATTCCTATACTTTGAATTTCTACTTCATGCCGTGCAAAATTAATTTACCCCTCTTCACCTCAGTTTTCTTTTGTGTGAAATGGAAACAACTTCATTCCTCATTCAGTTTCTGTCAAGGATTCTAAAACACTCAACTCATTTAAATGTATCATAATTTCTGTCATAACTAGTGGGACCAGTTTCACTATTATTGGATATACAGCTCTGTGCCTGAAACCTATAGAAGAGAAAATCTTATGTCTCCAAGTGTCAGTGATGTGTCATTGTTGTGTTATTAATCATAACTGTATTTAATCACTCAAGGCCTTGTACATGGCAGGTGCTCAATACACACTTGTTCAATCAATGCATGTGGGCTCCGCTGCCACACTGTTAGGTCCTATTTGGCCTCCACCACTTATTAGCTGAGTGATCTGGGCAAGATAATTCATGTCTCCGTGTCCTTCTCTATAAAAGATATATAATAAGAATCCTCAGATCCTTAGGTTGTTGCCAGGGGTGAGTGATTTGGCAAATAGCAGGGGCTTGTTAAACATTAGCTGTGATGAACTCCTTCCAAATCGTCCTTTGCAGAGCCACACACAAGGTCATGGTGCCACCTGGTGACCCTAGAGTGTAAGTACGCATGATCACCAATATGCTCTCTCTCCACCGTAGGTACAAGACTGGGTAGTCATCTCCTAGAGGTTTCTGCTGCATCTGCCTTCTCAGGGCTCATGTAAAGGCTTTTGTATTTTCCTCCTCGCATTCCTGCAGATGGGGTTCAGGTTGCCCAACACAGCTGGGTGATCCACACAGGGCAGTGACCGCCTGTGCCAGCCCAGTGAGGTAGCTGGAGGACCATTGTTCCTTCCTTCTCAAGCTCTGTAGTGGCTCACGCCTGTAATCCCAGCACTTTGGGAGGCCAAGGCAGGCAGATCACTTGTGGTCAGGATTTCCAGACAAGCCTGGCTGACACGGTGAAACCCTATCTCTACTAAAAATACAAAAAATAGCCGGGCGTGATGGTGCATGCCTGTAATGCCAGCTACTAGGGAGGCCGAGGCATGACAATTGCTTGAACCTGGGAGCCAGAGGTTGCGGTGAGCCAAAATTGTGCCACTATACTCCAGCCTGGGCGACAGAGTGAGACACTATCTCAAAAATAAAAATGAAAATCAATAAACTAAACAACAATTTCTAGGACTCTAATAAGGAAACTTAAGTGTTCAAAAAACTGCTAAGCGAGATGAAGCAAAACAGAAAATCCATAAAATTAAGTTAATGTCTCTATAACTATAACATGTAGTTAGAACATTGTTGATTTCTTTCCCTTTATTTTTATTTTTACTTTTTTGAGATGGAGTCTCACTCTATCGCCCAGACTGGAGCACAGTGGTGCGATCTCGACACGCTGCAACCTCCACCTCCTGAGTTAAAGCGATTCTCCTGCCTCAGCCTTCCAAGTAGCTGAGACTGCAGGCGTTTACCACCACTCCCAGCTAATTTTGATATTTTTAGTAGAGATGAGGTTTCACCTCGTTGGCCAGACTGGTCGAAAGTTCCAGATTTCAGGTGATCCCCACCCCTCCCTCCCCATGCCTGGGACTCCCGTAGTGCTGGGATCACAGGCATGAGCCACACTGTGCCCACTCTTTACTTATTTTGTTTTCTAGATTTAAGAAACGTTTTGGCCGGGCGCGGTGGCTCACACCTATAATTCCAGCACTTTGGGAGGTTGAGGCGGGTGGATCACGAGGTCAAGAGATCGAGACCATCCTGGTCAACATGGTGAAACCCCGCCTCTACTAAAACTACAAAAAATTAGCTGGGCATGGTGGCGCGTGCCTGTAATCCCAGCTACTGAGGAGGCTGAGGCAGGAGAATTGCCTGAACCCAGGAGGCGGAGGTTGCTGTGAGCCGAGATTGCGCCATTGCACTCCAGCCTGGGTAACAAGAGCGAAACTCTGTCTCAAAAAAAAAAAAAAAAAAGAAACGTTTTTTTTCATAAGTTATCTATAATTCACACCGACTTGGTAAAGCACACTTTTGTGAACAGAGGTGGGTGGAAGCTTTTGTTTTTCCTCCCTACTCTTCCCTCCAAAGTTTGGAACCCATTCGTAAATATTCTTATTTTCTGTTCAGGCGTTCTCATTATCAGCAGGCGATAATCAGAAGGAGTGGTTCTGTCATCAACCTTTGACTGAAGCATCCTATTTAAGAATATGTGGAAAATGCCTGGCCCTGAGTTTGCAGACTCACAGTGAGGGAGAAAATGTCCCACCCTGCAGACCCGAGAGCCTTAGAGCTTTCCGGGGAGCAATATGACAGGGAGGGTCTTGGCAACTGCTCGCCGGCAGGAACCAGGGGAGGCAGCCCCCGGGGCGACCCTCCTGCCGGTGGGGACCTTCTGCTTCCTGGCGTCTATCTCCTCCACCCTACCGGCTGCTTGGGGGAGCGGCCGGTGCCTGGAGGTGGCTCCATCGCCTCCTCCTGCCTCGGGAAAGGAGAGGCGGTGGCGGCCTGAGGCGAGAGCCCGGCTGGCTCCCATGGGGAATATGGGGACCTGAGCAGCAGAGGCCTCGGCGGCTTCACACTGCTAAGGCACCTCACGACAAGATGCAGCCAAGTGGAACCCCGCCCCGCCGTCCCAGTTGGAGGCCTCCAGGAAGCCCCGGGCAGGGCGCTGGGCACCAACGAGCGCCACAGCAACCTCCAGGTGGCTACCACACTAGCCTACAGGGCTGCAGCTTCCGGCACCACGCTGGGGCGGGAACTGTGCTGTCGGCCGGCCACACGGACCTGGGGGGCCCAGGCCCACAGCAGCTGGAGGACAAACCCATGCCTACTGCCTCCCGGCGATTAGGAGGACTAGGATGGCATCCCAGAAATATTGCAAGATCTCAGAGCTCGGGCCCCATGCCAGGAAAGGCCAGGAGCAGAACATGGAGAGGTGGAGATGGAGAAGCAGCAGGAGGGAAGGAGCACATTCCAACGCGGAGGGGTGTGGGTGGTCAACGTCTGCTGGCCGAGTTAGAACATAAGGCGAGGAAGCAGCAGAAAGAGCGGAAAGGAGAAGGTGCAATGACACGGCGGAGCACAATGCAGAATCCAGGCCGGGAATCTGAGGCCAGGACTGAGTGTGTGAAATGGTGGGAATCAGGAAAGGAGAAAGTGAGGCAGAATGGAGGGTGCCGGGTGCGGGGCAGTGAGCTGGGTTAGGAAGGATTAGAAATCAGAAACTTAGGAAGGATCTAGAACCAAACTGTTCCTAAGAAGGTGCGGGGGGGATAAAAAAAAAAAAAAAAAAAAAAGGTGCGAGCTGGCGGCTCACACCTGTAATCCCAGCACTTTGGGAGGCCAAGGTTGGCAGATCATCTGAGGTCAGGAGTTGGAGAACAGCCTGGCCAACATGGAGAATCCCTGTCTCTCCTAAATATACAAAAATTAGCCTGGCGTGGTGGTGTGCGCCGCTAATCCCAGCTACTTAGGAGGCCGAAGCGAGAGAATTGCTTGAACCCGAGGGGCGGAGGTTGCAGTGAGCCGAGATCGCACCACTGCACTCTAGCCTGGGCAACAAGAGGGAAACTTGGTCTCAAAAAAAAAGTTGATTAATTAATGAATGAGGAAATGTCTTGGAAACAGTTGTTCTTATCATTTTGGGGGTTTTGTTGCTTGTTGTTGTTCCTCTATCTAGGCGCATATTTTTTTTTATTTTCTTTTTTGACAGTCTTGCTCTGTCACCCAGGCTGGAGTGCATCAGTGTTATTTCGGCTCACTGCAACCTCCACCTCCCGGGTTCAAGTGATTCTCCTGACTCAGTCTCCCAAGTAGCTGGGATTATAAGGGCAGGCCATCACGCCCAGCCTTTTTTGTTTTTTTTGTTTGTTTGTTTGTTTTGATATGAAGTATCACTCTGTTGCCCAAGCTGGAGTGCAGTGGCACCGTGTCGGCTTGCTGCAACCTCTGTCTCCTGGGTTCAAGCAATTCTGTCTCAGCTTCCCGAGTAGCTGAGATTACAGGCTCCCACCACCATGCCCAGCTAATTTCAGATTTTTGGTAGAGACACGGTTTCACCATGTTGACCAGGCTGGTTTTGAACTTCTGACTTCAGGTGATCTGCCCACCTCAGTCTCCTAAAGTGCTGAGATTACAGGTGTGAGCCACAGAAAATGTTTTTTAAATCACAGCTGGTACACACCTCTAGTCCCAGCTACTTCAGGGTCCTAGGCAGGAGGATCACTGGAGCCCAGGAGATCAAGGCTGCAGTGAGCCATGTTCACACCACTGCACTCCACCATGAGTGACAGAGTGAGACCCTGTGTCAAAAAAAACAAAAACCTCAATAGGTCTCCATTGCATATGCAGTCACCTAAGTAGCCAAGATTTAGAGAAATGTCTTTCACAAATGCAGATGTACAAAAAGGACATGTCTTCATTTATTGAGGGAGTTTCAGTGTTTTATATGTACCAGTGCTTACATACGCAGTGAACGTTGTGTGGTTGGGTTTGGTGGCTCATTCCTGTAATCTCAGCACTGTGGGAGGCCGAGGTGGACAGATCACTTAAGTTTAGTAGTTTGAGACCAGCCTAGCCAACGTGGAGAAACCCCATTTGTATTAAATAATCAAAAATTAGCCAGGCATGGTGGCAGGAGCCTGTAATCCCAGCTACTCGGGAGGCTGAGGCAGGAGAATCGCTTGAGCCCAGGAGGTTGCAGTGAGCCTAGATTGTGCCACTACACTTCAGCCTGGGTGACAGAGTGAGACCCCCTCTCGAAAAACAAAGTTAACATTTTGATAATGTACTTTTGGGGAGTCACGTATCTGATGTCCAAGGCAGTGGAGGGAACGGCTGCCCCAGCTCTAGGAGAGACTGGTCTTGCCTTCTGGATTTGTTCTGTCTGGGTCCCTGGCTGATGGATGGTGCCTGCCGACTCGAGGGCAGATCTTCCCTTCCTAGTCCACTCAAACTCACACAGTCATCTCCTCAGGAAACACCCTCCCAGACACACCCCAAATCATCTTTTGCCTGGTTTCCACGTGTCCTTTCATTCAGTCAACATGACACCTACAATTTTGTTTTTTTGTTTGTTTGTTTGTTTGTTTGAGATGGAATCTTGCTTTGTTACCCAGGCTGGAGTGCAGTGGCTGGCACTCAGCTCACTGCAGCCTCGACCACCCATGTTCAAGTGATCCTCCTGCCTCAGCCTCCAGAGTAGGTGGGACTACAGGCAGGCACCACCACACCCAGCTAACTTTTGTAGGGACGGGATTTTGCCATGTTGGCCAGGCTGGTCTTGAACTTTTGGACTCAAGCAAACTGCCCGCCTTGTCTTCCCAAAGTTCTGGGGTTTCAGGATTTCAGTCGTGAGCCACCTTGCCTGATTGACACCTCAAATTAAGTCCCCAAGCCCATCTGTTGTCAACAAGGCACCCTTCTCTATCTCCTCGACCCATGCTTAACTTATAAATAAATAACAAGGGAATCGTTCACCTGTCATGATTCAACTAGCATGATGCAACTATCTGGCGTACAACTGAAAACACATCCCTTCCCCAGAATTCATCTCTCAGGATTTCAACATAATGGATTTGAATTTTGGGGGATTGTTTTTTTTTTTTTTTTTGAGATTTTAGATGTGAGGGATTTTGATCTTTCGATATTTAACCTATTTTACAACTGAGCAGACTGAGTCGCAGAGAGGGGATGTGAACTGCCCAAGGTCTCACAGGTGGTGAGGGTTTGTAGCTGGAACTTGAACCAGGGTCTACCTTGGAAAGAGATTCTACACTGAGCCTCCTCCTGAGAAGCCTGCTCTTTGGGGTTTGGAGGCAATTCATGGCCAGTAAACTGTGTCTCAGGAAGCTGTTCCTGTAACGCATCAATCAGGATAAACAAGATTATGAGGCAATAGCAAGCAACCTCCATTCTCTCTTTTTTCTGTTTGTTTTTTGTTTTTTAGGGATGGAGCACTCTGTCACTCAGGCTGGAGTGCAGTGGTGCGGCAATGGCTCACTGCCATCTCCATCTCCCGGATCAAGCAATTTTCCTGTCTCAGTCTCCTGAGTAGCTGGGATTACAGGCACGACTCTCCACACCCAGGTAAATTTTGTATTTTTAGTAGAGACAGAGTTTCACCGTGTTAGCCAGAATGGCCTTGAACTCCTGGCCTAAAATGATCCTCTAGCCTCGGCCTCCCCAAGTGTGATAACCTGCTTTTTGTCATCTAAAACTGACTCTCTCTTTCTCAGACTGAGAGCTGTTCAGGCTTCATGTTAACTACTTGAGCCGGGCAGACTCCATCTTACCTTCTTCATTTTAGTTATTTTCCCACCATTCAGTATGTAACTGCAGTATGTAGCTCGGACAGGCTGACACTGGACACCTCCAGAAATGCGTTTGTTGATAAGAGGCTGAGTTAAGTGGTACCAGCAGAGCCTGGGAATGCAGGTGCTGTTGAGCACCCAGAGCCCCAGTTATCTATAAGTTGTATGTCTTTCATGACAGCTTTACCCCTTGCTCCTGGCACTGCTTTATTTCTCATGTCCTAGTTTATCTTTTAACTTTTTGCTTACTCTGCTTCTGTGAAAAGCTTGCTTCAGCTAGATTCCCTCTCCCTTTGAAAACTAGCTTATATAAGACCACCTATCTTTTTCTTAGGGGCCAGGAGAATTTTGTGCATTAGCCACCTCTCAGTCACCAGCTAAAATAAAGGACTCCTAATTCAATCTCAGAGGGTGGTGCATTCCTTGACTGGCTGGGATATAACAAAAGTGCTGGGATTACAGGCATGAGCCATTGCACCTGGCACAACCCCCGTTCTCAATAGCTTACAACAGCCAAGGTTGATTTCTGCCCCACGTGACACATCCACAACAGCCTAACGGATTTGTCTTCATTGGAAACATCAAGAGTTCTGTGACAAAAAGAAGAGACACCTGGCCACTTGCTGACTCTGAAAGTTTCTGGTAAAAAGTGACACAGGTGGCCAGGCACAGTGGCTCACACCTGTAATCCCAGCACTTTGGGAGGCTGAGGCCTGTGGATCACCTGAGATCAGGAGTTTGAGAACAGCCTGGCCAACATGGTGAAACCCCATCTCTACTCAAAATACCAAAATTAGCCAGGTGTGGTGGTGTGCACCTATAATCCCAGCTACTCTGGAGGCTGAGGCAGGAGAATTGCTTGAACCTGAGAGGCAGAGGTTGTGTGAGCTGAGATCATGCCACTGCACTCCAGCCTGGGCAACACAGTGAGACTGTCTCAAAAAAAAAAAAAAAGAAAGAAAAAAGTGACACAGATTCCTCTCAGCCACATGTCACCAATCTAAGCAAGACACCAGCAAATATTGTAAACACCAGTACAAGCCAGATAGCTGAAAGCTTTTGTTTCCTTTTGCTTTTCTTCTTTTTCCTGCCGAGAGTCACTCTCCATCTTTCTTTTCTCTTTCAATAACCAGTTCATGGTTTCACTTTCTTTACTATAAGAAAATGCTGGCTGGGCACGGTGACTTATGCCTGTAATCCCAGCACTTTGGGAAGCCGAGGCAGGGGGGGATCACTTCAGGTCAGGAGTTCAAGAGCAGCCTGACCAACACGGTGAAATGCGAGTCTAGCAAATAAATAAATAAATAAATAAATAAA